>NC_043981.1:15460000-15467500 GCF_902150065.1 Myripristis murdjan
TCCTAAAGCTAAAAAGCTGAAAATGCAGTTTTCCCACTTCATGGTGACTTTAAAGCTGCTTTAATTCAAGCTTTGCACCCACAACCATCTGATGCATGAACTTTAAAAGAGTAGTATGGCTCGTAGTTAACGCTGGAACTAAATATTATTTTCATTATCAGTTAATCTGTTAATTTTTTTCTGAATTAATCGATTAGTTTGGTGTGTAAAATGTCAGAAAATGGTCAAAATGTTGATCACAGCCCTCTAATGTCTCAACCACCAGTTCACAACCCAAAGATATTTAGTTAAAGAAAATATTCACATTTTAGAGGCTGGAATGAGAGAATTAGGAAATTTTCCTCTTAAAAAATGACTCAAAGCGATTAATCGATTATCAAAATAGCTGGCCATTAATTAAATCGTTGTCAGCCGATTATTTGACCGATGGCTGCAGCTCAGCTAATATTTGACTCACCTGGTTCCCCTGCAGGTGTGATGCAAGTCGAAAGGGGGCCACATTTCTTTTTTTCCCTGAGTGTGGAGAAGCTGTGTCAGCGTTTGGTCCCTCGCTCGCCACTTGATTGGGTTTGGAACAAAACAAGAAAAAGAGAGAGGGAGGGAGCGAGGAGGCGATGGGTAGATGGATGTGAAAACGAGTGAGCGAACTGACAGTCAGGGGAGCCATTGATCCTCCTCTCTGCTCCCCGCGTCCCATCCCGCTCTCCATCGGCAGAAGACAGATAGTGTTGAGGTGGCCTGTATTGGATTTATGAGTTAATGGCCTTGCCAGGACGAGACAGATGGAGAAATAAGGAACAGAGGAGAGACGGGGGGGGGGCGAGAGAGGTTAGGATCGAGTGGGAGGAAAGGAGAGAGAGAGAATAAAGCAACGAGGAATTGAAAATACTTTGTAAAATGTCCAAAATACATGAGAGGTTAGGGCTGGGCGATGTGGATGAAAGTATTGGGTCACCTCCACATCACACCTGCAGGAGCAGGTGTGATGTGACCTCCCATTCTAAATCCAGAGGCATTAATATGGAGCTGGTCCTCTCTTCCACTCTTCTGGGAAGGATTTTGGAGTGTGTCTGTTCATCCAGAAGAGCCTTTGTGAGCTCAGACTCTGATGTTGGACCAGAGGGCCCATATCGCAGTCTCCGTTCTAGTTGATCCCAAAGGTGCTGGACGGGGTTGAGGTCGGGGTTCGTCCACACCAAACTCAGCCGGCCACGCCTTTATGGAGCTGCTCTGTGCACTGGGGCTCAGTCATGCTGGGACAGGAAAGGGCCTTCCCTCCCCAAACTGGTCCCACAGAGCTGGAAGCATAGAATCGTCCAAAATGTGTCGGTGAGCTGAAGCGTTCAGATTTCCCTTCAGTGGAGCTGAGGGGCCCAGAAACACCAGCCCACAGCGTGACCCCTCCTCCAGCAAACTGCACTCAGGCAGGGAACGTTCTCCTGGCGTTCCCCAAACCCAGACTCGTCCATCAGACCGCCACATGGAGACGCCTGATTGGTCGCCATGAAGCTCCCGGCGCTCAGTGTCTGTGCTGATGTTGATGCCAGAGGAGGTTTGGAGCTCTGCGGTTACTGAGGCGGCAGAGCGTCGGCCACTTTTACGCACTATGAGCCTCGGCGCTCGGCGACCCCGCTCTGTAACTGTAAGTGGTGCCGCCCCCTGGTGGCCGAGTCACCGTGGTTCCTAAACGCTTCCACTTTGCAATAATCCCACTTCCAGTTGATGGTGGAATATCTAGGAGGGAAGAAACTTCACAAACTGACTTGTTGGTAAAGGCAGACTGCATGGCTAGCTGCTGGAGTGTATACACCTGTGGCAACGGGACTGAATGAAACACCTGAACTCAGTGATTAAGAGGTTTTGCCCAATGCTTTTGTCCAGATAATGTATTTGACCCATACATTGATATCAGTATTGTAGGGATGACTATTGCTGCTTTCATCAAAGAACAAAATGGACCCAGAAATGTGATGTATATGTTTCAGTACATCTTTCCTCAAGGCAGGATGAGTTGGGTTTTCCTAAAAAATATTATACACAAATAATCCCTGTCATTCATCACTTCATCACTTCAGTCTTCAGTCACCGATTATCACTTACAACCCACTCACTAGGAACCAAAAACTCTAAGCTTCCCATCCATCCTGCAGGTTATTAATTCAAGTGATAAAATATGAGATGTGAAGGAAATGTGTTCTACTATTTAAAATATCTCACATTTTTCCCTCCTATATTGAAGAAATAAGTGCAATTGAGATGGAAATAATTTTAGTAGAAATGATTAACCAACCACAAATATGTGGGTTCCCGTCTTTTACAATTAAAATGTGTTGGGTTTTTTTGGTTTGTTTTTTTTCCCTCATGCTCTCATTTATAGTAAAAAACATTTTGGCTTGCAAATAGTTCAAAAGGCAAGCGTTTTCCACCGATCAGAACACTGCACAATAACGTCCAAACCAGTTAATGTTGATTAATATTTCATTCTGCAGTTATGTTTCCTGATTTCCAGATTTGAACCATAAAGATCTGCTCTCTACTAAAAGCATGTTCTAGTTTAGTATCTGGGTATTTTCACAGGTTTCCTATGTTTTTTAGTCTGCTGGGTCTGTTCACACTGATATAACCTGATAAATACAACATTAATTTTGTAGAAAAGTGAAAATATTAAACAGTAATAGGCCTCAGTAAGTTAAAATGTTGTCATGCGAAAGTCCGGCTCAGGAAAAATTCTGGCCCTCGGACCGCTAGAGGGTTTGAAGGGTCCTTTAAAAAAAAAAAAAAAAAAAAAAAAATGTTGTGATCAGGGACAAAACTGATTGGACAACAGATAAAAACCCAACTTCAGCTCCATGTATTGGCCTGACCCTTAGTTGTTGTTTTATTAATGAGCTGTATTTCTCCTCTGTCATATAATAATAATAATGATAATAATAATGTGATGATGATGATGATGATGGTGCAGGAGTGTGAAGGTGGTCTCTGATCTTTGTCCAGCTTTTCTCCTCGTCGTGTCCTCCTTCCTGATAAAAGGAGAACCTCCTGTTCCACTCCTTCACTTTGCTGTCTCCTCCCTCATATCCTCTCCATTATCCCTCCATATCTTCTCCTCTAGCCATATTTCCCTGCTGTGCTGATTAGCTATTAATCCCCTGACAAAAGACGTCAGCCTTCCTCCTCCTCCTCCTCCTCCTCCTCCTCCTCCTCCTCCTGCTCCTCGCTCCTGCTCTTCCTCCTCTCGATAAAAGAAAAAGAGGCTGTTGACATGTTACGGCTCTTATCTCGGTCGAGAGAAGAAACGTACAGTCAGGCAAAAAGTCCTAATCACAGCAACCTTTGGTCCGCTGATACCTGCAGTGATTATCAGCATGTTTCTTTAAGTGTGTGTGTGTGTGTGTGTGTGTGTGTGTGATATCTAATCAATTCTACAAGCTATTAATTACCCAACACACTGCAAAAGGACACACACATAGATATATGTTGCTACAAAAACGTACACAGTAAAATACACAGTAATGCAGCAGGGATTCAGTTTGTCTTAAAAATAAAGGAGTTTTTTTTTTTTTTTCATTACTCGACATTTTTTCATAACTTGGTTTATTGTCCCGTCAGCTTCTGATTAAGAATAATCCCAGCATTTTGGGAATATTATTATCCCATTTTTCTGACTTCACCAAACTGAGACCAGATGTTGAACACCATTCTCACCTCTGGACGTCCACTGGTTCTGTTCCTGTGGGTGGCATTTCATGTTAGCTTAGCATAAAGACTTGAAGTCTATGGGAGTCGTTAGCCTCGCTCCGTCAAAGTGAAAAAATAAACCTTACAGCCACTCTGATGCTGTCTGATTCACACGGCGGATCATGTGGAATTGAAATGTACGTGCAGCATATTGTGGCTGTGATTGGCCGGGAACCGCGGCATCCAGTTGCCATGGTTACAGACATGGCTGAAGGGATCATATGATGTGTTGCAGAGTATTTGTGTATGTGTGTTTTTCTCCCATGCAATGAGTCGGCAACAAAAAATACCTGCTGATGACGATTTGTGGTCAATTGATTTAGTTGAGAAATCGTTTCAGCCCTAAGAGCAAGAAGATGAGAGATGTTGGGAGCGGCGAGATCCCTCTGCTGATGTTCGGTTTTACAGGAAGTTGAAGTCATGTGACTCGACTTCATGGCGACGTTAAGTCATGGCCAGCCTCATAATAACCTCCTTTTACATCTGCTTGTGTCATGGTTTTACTTCTGCCGTCTTTTTGCATTTATTTTCTCTTTGGAAATCACTTTGCTACAGGAATACAGATCAGCATTGCCGTGACTTCGACTGATAATAATAATAATAATAATAATAATAATAATAAAAAAGGAAAATAGAAACTGAACTGTGACATGTAAGGGCCTCCAACACTTTACCTCTTCAAACTCACAGAGCTTTATTTTAAATTCTAGTGGAATTAAAGTGAAAAGTATATAAAATGATGCACAAGACATGCAGATATTTTCTATTTGATGTGATGCTGCAGCCAGAAAACAGTGTTTCACCTGCTGTTGCAGCCAGAAAACACACAATTTGGATGCCAGTTTTTCCTGCAATATAATCAAAAACGCTTTTTCTAACGTGAAAATCGGAGTTTAAGGGTCTAAGAGCACGCGATTCTGTTAAATGAGCAAAAGGATGGCATGCAGAGATGAAAAAGAAAAGCGAGACAAAGAGAAAGAAATGAAAGAGAGAGAGAAAGAGAGAGAGAGAGAGAGAGAAAGCTGCCTAATAACATTTTGCCCAAGGTCGTGACTTTTCTCCTGCAGGGAGCAGCGAGTGTGTCATCTATATCACTTACAGCAGCTGTGCATGTATGTGCTGTGTGCTCATGCATCTGTGTGTGTGTGTGTGTGTGTGTGTGTACATTAGGGGGGCTGGCCCCAGACTGTAATGATAATAAATATGATTATTAATAACGTTAAAGTGAAGTATGCGTCCCCAGGAGAGATGATGTAGTGTGTTGGTGTGTTGGTGTGTTTGTGTGTTTGTGTGCCGCGCAGGACGGAGCAGCTGAGATTCACCACAACACAAAAAAAACAAAAAACCAAAAAAAACACCAAACACACACCTCAAGTTCCTGACACGTCTGAGAAAATGTTTATTTCCCTTTTTCCCCTTTTAGACATGAGATAGCAGAACCAAAACACACTGAAAATTTATGGATCAGAGAAAATCCTCAGTGAGCAAAGTTTTTTTTTTCTGAATTTTTTTTTTTTTTACAAAGATTTCTTTCTTTTATTTTTAGTTTTTATTTCTTAATAATCATCTTCCTCTTCTTCTTCTTCTTATTGTTGTTGTTGTTGTTGTCTTCCGTGGTCCATCCTGACAAAATTACTGCTTAGGCAACATTTAATACGCTTTAATTTATTACTATTATTATTATTATTATTGTTGTTGTTATTGTTGTTGTCATTGTTTGTAGTAGTAGTAGTAGTAGTGGTGTTAGTATTAAAATTTTATTTATTTAGTCATTTATTTCTCACTAATTTTATTATTATTATTCATTTTCGGTGTCATAAAAATGGTTAAATTCAGATTTTGAATATCACACACCAAATGCATTCTGGCAGTTTTGATCCAAAAGAATTTGAATTGTACTGCATTTTGTTTCCAAAAAAAAAAAAAAAAAATTGATATTGATATAATAAAAGTGTCAGACTTTTTTCCCTCCTTGACATTTGACATTAAATTTTAAAATGCCTGAAAAATATTAATGATGAAAACTCAAAGGCATGCAGGTTTCTGAGCGATACGTTAATACATAAGGAGACGTGACAGTGGCCTTGACATGGACCGTCTCTCTCTCTGTCTGTCTCTCTGCCTGTCTGTCTCTCCTCTCTCTGACCTCCGGTGACCCCCCCGCCCGTCTCTATATTCATCCACATCTAAAATTCTCCTCTCATCCTTCCATCCTTCCGTCCTGCACACACATCTTTTTTGTCATCCGCGGAGGAAAATTAAAAATGTAGATCTAATCGGAGGCGGCGGGGCGGGGGGGGCTGTAATATGATCAGGATGACAGGCGATCAATGGCGGCTGTCACACACACATACATACACATTACAACCAGTGATGCATGTCGTGTAAAGGAAGTACGGATGGACGGAGGCAGGAGAGGAAGAGAGGACGTCACCTCAGCAGTCCTTTTCTTTCTCTCCTTCTTTCTTACAGCGGACGAAACTTTTGTGCTCCTCAAAAAATCAAACCGTGATGTCTCAACAACAGCATAGAGCAGATTTAAAGGAGTAATCCGTGAAATTCTCCCATCAGTGAATGTCTGTTTTGCGGGTTGAAAGTCAAAGTCAACACAAGATCCAAGTCCCGCCCACTCTGTTTGATTGACAGATGTCAGATTGGCAGCTTAGCACAAAAAAAATAAATAAATAATAATAATATTTAAGAGTTTTGCACTCCACAGCAAACATTCAAAACAGGATATTTCGGTCATGATCGCATGTTTTTCAGCGCTCCCGTTTTCATTTGTGCCAAATCCCCACCAGCAGGGGGCGGCATGGAGGCGTGAAGGTTACTTACTGACTTACTGACTTTTTTTTCAGCACTAACCCACTGCAGCCCTGATGAGTTTACAAGACAACTCTCCCAAAAAACCCCACAAATAAAAAGGATTAGGGAAGACATCTTTTAAATTTTATATAATAAATAACTCGTCAAATAACAATTTAAATTAGCTAATAACAAAATAAGCACACGTGTGGAATATGGGTAGAATTGAACCACAGTGGGTGAGGGTTAGGGTTAGAAATATCGCTCCGAAGTTCAGCTACATTGTGGCGAAGGGGAAAAAACGAGCATGGTCATTTTTCAGCGGCGTCCCTTGACCTCTGACCTCCAGATCTGTGAATGAAAATGGGTCCTCTGGGCAGCCACGGCTCTCCCCTTTAAAGACACGCCCACCTTCTGCTAAACCCATGCAGGACAAATGTGTTCTTCTTGTGGCCTGTTGTAAAATGGTATGTTTGTGCAGACTGGGGCCTAAACAGTCTTGGAGTTGCATCAGTTGGCTTTGACTGGAAAGCTGAGACTCTTGTGGATTCAGTGTTGACCTTTTATCTCTCCTGCCCCCCTAAAATGGGTCTAAGACAGGGGGCCACAGTGGAGGAGCTTAAAGCTGCACTGTAATGCAGATTTTCATGTTAAAATGCTGCAGTGTCAGCAGTCTAAATCACAAAGTGGCTGCAGCAGAGACCTCCCCTGCAGAAATTATTTGACTCTAAGACAAAGCATTAGTTTGCATTTGAATGATCAAGACTCGACTGTGTTTATGCAAAAAAAAAAACCCCAAAAAAACAGACCACTTTATTTTTGCTCCAGCGGCTCCTGTAAACTTCAGCTCTGCTCTGTAAACTTTGCACTGGACCCCAGGTAACTAACCACCACACCCGCTGTTCCTGATGCAGATCTAATCACGCTGTAATCATTAACTTAACCCCCCGACATGAC
>NC_043981.1:15472500-15497500 GCF_902150065.1 Myripristis murdjan
GACACCAGGGAGGAAAAATAAAAGACCTCATATTTCTGTGTGTGTCTGAAGTGGCAGACACACACGACGCGGCCGAGACAGAGGAGAGGAGCCGGAGGAGTCCGACTGATATGAGGCCGATATCTGTGTCCCTTTTATGAAAAATCAGATCTGCTCCCATCAGCGTGGGCCACCTCCGATATGAAGGATGTGATGCATTTTGACTGATTTCATGTTTATTGCACAGCTGATCAGTGCTGCAATAAACATGAGAGAAGACATGAAGCAAAACTGAACTTCAGGTGAAATCTCCTCATTAGCTGCTCTGTGCTTGATAATCCATATACAATGGTCCCTCGTTAATCGCGGGAGTTACGTTCTAAAAATAACCCGCAATAGGCGAAATCTGCAAAGTAGTCAGCTTTATTTTTTACAATTATTCTAGATGTTTTAAGGCTGGAAAACCCCTCACTACACACTTTATACACTTTTCTCAGACAGGCATTAACATTTTCTCACTTTTCTCTCTTGTTTAAACACTCAAAGTTCAAACCTTCGTAGAAAAATAAGTCCAGTAAAAAAAAAAAAAAAAAAAAAAGCGATGCAAAATTGCACTAAAAAAAAATCCGCGAAACTGAGAGGCCGCGAAAGGTGAACCGCGTTATAGCGAGGGACAGCTGTATACTGACATACAAACACCTTTAGTACATAAACAAATACTACAAAGTTGGATTGTGACGATATAAAAAACGACAAGTCCCGGTACCCATTTTTTTTTCATGTAATTTCAATAATTTTAGAAAGTAAGATCAGGTTGTGTCATCCTGGCGGTGTAAGGCTAATTTGCAGAAGTTTCCTGCCACCTGCCGGATCTACTTTCTGATTCAAATGAGAGAATAATAAGAAAAGAGCGATTTAATTTCCTTTAAAAATGGGTACCATGACTTGTTTTTTTTTTTTTTTTTAATTATTTTTTTTTGGCATAATCTGCTTTGTTTGTGCTCATTCATGTGCTAAAAGTGTTATTTTGGGAGCTGTATCTTCTGTAAACACCAGGCCAGGGTTTTCAGATTTAAGATTTGGAAAATTGGAGCTTTTTGAAAACGATGGCGTGAGATGGTCACGTGATCTCGCCTAAAGGATGTTTTTGGATTGAGTCTGCTCTGGGCTTCAGGTGTGTTTTGGAGGTGGGTGGGGCTTTAACACTCTTCATGATAGATTAATTATTCATCCTTACCTCGAGTGAGACGGCGTTTGCAGAGGAAATGTGCACATCTTTGCATTACCAGCAAAATGCAGAGTTTTAGGGTTTATTCTTGTTTTAACAGTGTGAGACTGTAGAGGCGGTTGTTCTCTCTCCTGCACTGACAGCAGCAAACCAAGCGTGGCCGCTCAGTGGAAACAAAAAAAAATATGGTTTTAATGGAGCCAGCTGGAGAGGAGTCAATATCAGCATTTTGCAGATTAAACGGGGATCGGCTTGTCTTTCGCTGGTTGTTGTTGTTCTTTGGGAAGTAATTACAACATCAGTCAGGTGATGCAAACGCTGTCAAGTCTGAAACATCTGAAATCTGCTCCACAGTGAGAAGGCGAGCAGCGCGTTGTGACTTCAGTGTCTGTTTTTAATCTGAGACGAGCAGTGGGACGTCTGTCATGTCCTATATTCTGTAAAATACTTTCTGTTATAGACAACATTTAAAGCAAAGTGCTGCTGGTGTGTCGGTGTGTGTGTGTGTGTGTGTCTGTGTTTGTGCATGCATGCCTCAGGTTGTTCCTGTGTGTGTGTGTGTGTGTGTGTGTGTGTGTGTGTGTGAGAGAGAGAGAGAGAGAGAGAGACACGCAGAGAGAGAAAAGAAAGAGTTTGTGTTAATAATGAGGCAGGTTTGACACGACCCTCATTGGGATGCAGTGTTTATTTCTCTGCCTCTTCCTCCCACAATTCCCTCTGACCACAACTCCCCACGTCCTGACAAACCAGGAGAGAGAGAGAGGGAGAGAGAGAGAGAGAGAGAGAGAAAGAGAGAGAGAGAGAGAGAGAGAGGGAGAGGGAGAGAGAGTGAGAGAGGAATGGGGAGGTGAAGATAGAGAGAACAACCCACAGACCACATAATGGTTGTGGGTTCAGTAATATGGCTAATACAGAGAGAGAGAGAGAGAGAGAGAGAGAGAGAGAGAGAGACTTCATTTACAGGCTACAACAGTAACTTTTGAATACTTTGAATATATGTTTGTCTTTCAGTCTGTAGTGTTTATCCACACAGAATCAGTGGAATAGAATAGAATAGAACAGAATGTACAATAAACTATGATCTCTTCTACCCTGTATCTCATAATGTCCTGTGAGAAAACTGAGTCACAGCATTGTTATTATGTGCAAAAATAATATCAAACACACTAAGACAGAAAAGGCATGACTGGAAATATGTCTCCTAAACGTTACGCTCCCATACAACTAAACTGTGTTCCTAATGAGATTTAGAGGAAAACGTCATTTGTCATGGATTACGTTTTTGATGTATCACAAATACATATAATACGTTTTAATCAAGATATCTCATTTTAGCCAGTTTTGTTACCTTTAGCCACCTAAACCTATCTGTCTATTTTTAATGCAGTTTTAATGTATTTTGTTTCTTTTATGGTGTTGATGTAAGGTGTCCTTGAGTGTCTCGAACAGCGCCAACAAATAAAATGTATTATTATTATTAAAACCACTTGAATCAGGTTAAGAAAAAGTTAGATTTAGACACAAAAACAAACAAACAAACACAAAAAAGAATACTACTATTAATTTGCATTGTATTCAAAGTGGGGGTGCCTTGGTGAAAGTCGGCTGTTTTACCAACGTGACGCTCCAGCTCCCGAGCACAGACCTCAGACTGAATGATGGTAAACGCTTACATGAATGAAAAGTATGGGGAAAAAAATAGTTACAGTATTATTTAGATGTGCAAAGCCACTGTCTGATGGCTAAAGAAGGCAGTGTTGGCTTTTGAAACAAACCTTTTTAATTTTGGATTCAGAGATTATGTTTAGTGAAGCATTACATACAACAGAAAGTCATTTTTCTGGCTTTAAAGAACAGCGTTTATTTGTTTTTTTGCAAATGAACTCTTCAGCACAAAATCACACAGGTTTACTATTGGTTAAAATAATCTGGTCCCATTAACAGCAGAGAAATTAACCCTCTGATGAAAACAACCAAGGCCGACAGTCGGCTAAACAACCAGCCGGTTCAGAGCAGAAGACTTCCAACATGGCCGCCAGAGGAAGCCACTTGAGAGCCCTCTGTATCTGAAATGTAAAAAAAAAACAGGGAATACAAGTGAATTAACAGCTTGTTTATTTCCACAGTGTAACATGGATTATTTATATTTAGAGAAAGCCGTACGTTTGTAAAAAAATAAGTGTCCAAACGTGAATCCTGTGGTATCTGCAGGCCTGTGCTGATAAAGCTGCTCTGTATCTGTGGCCGCCTATCTCTGCTCTTGACCTCCGCTCGCTCCGAGGCCATAAAGATTAGCAACTTTCCGTTCAAGTTCAGGGGTTTGTCTAAAGTCCAGAGGTTGGCTCTGCCTGGTTAACAAGACCCAGAGGCGACGGCGCCAGTCATTTCCCACCGCCGCTCCACGGAAAGCCCACCGGCCCTCCGAGGTAAGCAGCTCCTCAGCTTCTCTCTCTGTCTGAAAACACAGGTGACTTCAGCTACAGGTTTACCTCTGTAGCTGCTGCAGTGTCATAAACCCTTTCAATAGTTAGTTCATGCTTTTATAACCAGGCGTGTTCAGTAAACCGAGCACAAAATTCACAAATAAACTCTTGTATGGCTTCCAGAGTTTACATGCTGCAGTTTTTACCTGCTGTTTCTCGACTAAAATGGTACTTTATATATTTTCTGTCATCTTTTGTCATTTGCATAAGTTATTTTTTGCCATAGATAGCTATTTTGTAAACAATTCAACAATGACAAGGTTTATTAATCCGTGCTTCACCAATTAACAATTTATCGGAATGGAAAAGGAAAATATACCCGGACTTTATCCAAGCCGTTCCAACTAATATTTCATAGATAGATAGATAGATAGATAGATCTTTATTATTCATATATGGTATAATAATGCAACAAAATTAGGGCTCAGTACTTACAGGGCAGAATAGAAAGCATCGTGCAACCTGCTAGTTGAAATAGGATTAATATATTCACATGAAATAGGACTTCATGTGAATATATTAATCTGGCAAAAATATTCCATGTCCAACACAGAAAACTGCGGTGCCCCACCCTAAGAAATTATTCTCAATTTTTCTACTTTTTAAAAATTTTTATTCATTGCTCCTGTACTTTTTATTTTTCCACGATTAAATCCATGCACTTTATTGATGTGATTTGCACCGGGCGAGGATGAACGATAATTGATTCCTCATGGTTGGCTGACAAACACCAACATATTGATATGATTTAAAAAAGGGGAAAAAATAGAGAGGAAAAATGTCCAAGGAGCAGACTTGTGTTGAAGAACGCCGTTTGACTAAGACAAACGTAAAGCAGAATGCCAAGAAAAACTCTTGCACCATTTAGGTAAATCATTTGCTCCATGTGATGTGGAGGGTTGGTGATTTTTACGTCACACAGGCGTTAAAAAATGTGCCGTGTGTGTTCAGGGATAAAACATGAAGCCGAGAGCGAAGGAGGAGGAGGAGGAAGACGTGAGACGATGAAGGTTGGGGTTGTGTTACCGGCAATAAACACATTAAATCGGATTTATCAATTCTAAACATCAGTAAAAAAAATCTGGATAAACTTGGAAAAAATGGAGATTTATTATTATATTTTGCGTCCTGCAAGCAAGAACTTCAGTCTGCATTCAACCGTAGATAGAGCTGCAACGAGGCAAAGCAGAAAATGAACGTAAAATAATACTAATATTACAAAAAACAAACAAACAAAAAAAAAAACAATGCTGATTTCCAAACAATAGTAAAGGAGTAAAGAATAATAATGTGTACGTTTCAAGTGACAGTTGAACTCAATAACAGATATTAGAGCCGAACGATATTGATATTGATGTTCGGACTGAAACTGCCGGTGGGCAACATTTCGTGCAAACGTGCAATATCTTGAAATTCAGCCATCGATTTCACTTCATTCAGTGCAGACAGACAGACAGGCAGAGAGACAGGCAGACAGACAGACAGACAGACAGACAGGTCCGTGTCGCTCCTCGCTCGCTGATAGAGTCGTGTGTTTTGCTGCGCTGCGATGTTGCCAGGTGTTAATGCAGTCAACATGATCTCAATCCAATAGTGTCTCCATACTGCTAAAAGGCCTGACACCGGCTCACACACACACACACACACACACACACACACACACGAGCACAGTAATTTCCCAGCAATTAACAGGCTCGTGTCTGGGCAACTTGATACACACTAAGTGGAGACGAAGGAGGAGAGAGAGAGAAAAAGGTCAGAGACAAAGATTTTAAAGACAATATCGAAGCAAATCACATATTAGTTTTGACGTATCTCATAAAATATACGTGTTTTCCCTTTTATTTTTTTTTTTTTTGTTGCAGAGTTTCCATTCAGAGAGTTTAGAGTGAGTCAAAGAGCTTTACGGAAATGAAAAACGAGAAAAAATAAAATAAAAATAAAGAAAAGAATATTCTGATGTACCAGCTAACAGTCACCATCACCCATTATCCGCCTTTTCTCTCCTTTTTCACTTCCACTCCTCCGTCTTGGCTCTATTTTTTCTCCGTTTCTTCCCTCTTGTCTTTCATCTCTCCTTCTGTCTTCACCTCGGTTTCCTCCTTCCCTCCCTCCTTGCCTTCTTTCCTCCTCCTGCTTCTCATCCCTCTCTCTGACTCCTTCCTTCTTTCCCTTCTGTCCCTCTTTACCTCCATCCCCTCTCTCTCTCTCTCTCTCTCTCTATCAGTCTCTCTCTATCTTCAGGTGTTATCTGTCTGTCTTAAGCGGAGGGCAATTAGGCCGTCCGTCTCATTAATAATACATCGTTAAGCTCGTTAATAATTTACCTTAATTGCTGATTTAAGTTTCCCTTCCCTCGACACAAACAGCCACCAGGGGGAGGTGGAGGCGGTGGTGGGAGGGTGTCTTGTGCCCTCTCTCTCTCTTTCTCTCTCTCTCTCCCCCTCACACACACACACACACACACACACACACACACACACACAAAGAGGTCACTCAAGTGATGCATGGATTGAGTTTCTGTTGCTCTCTTTCTGGTCTTTTCTCCTCTTTTTCTCCTTTTGTTTTCCACCATTTCTCTGCGTGTGTGTGTGTGTGTGTGGACTGTAGTCCTGGAGGGTGACTGATGGTTTCCAGATCAATACAGTTGATTGAGTTCAAATGAAAAGAGTGCGGCAGCCGCTAAAAACAGCCGTCATGTCCGCGTCGCCGTCGTTAACGAGGCGGCAGATGACGTGTTTCATATTAATCCGCTCTTCCTCCTCTTCCTCCTCCTCATCCTCATCAGGTTCAGCTGTCAATCACCTGTCAGTCAATCAGCGTGGGCGGGGCTTAGATTCCCAGTCAGTGAAGTTTGAGTTTCCCTTTTCTGCATTTTGTTAAGCCAATTTAGCTCCTACAGCTCATCCTGACCACCAAGTTCATCTTCTTCCTCCTCTTCCTCTTCCTATTCCTCCTCTTCTTCTTCTTTTTCAATCAAGCCAGCTCCACTTCCTGCGTAAGGCGATAGAAAGCAGCAAAACAGATAGACGTTTATGTGAAAATGTGGATTATTGCAGACCTTTAAACTACAAAATCAGTGCGATGTTGATGAAGCCGGTGCAATATTAACCTTCTCTCTTCCATCTGAGGGTTGTAAACTGTTTGATAAGATAAATGTTTTTTTTTTTTTACAACACCCCTGTGACTTTGTGTTCACCTTGTCATATCCTCACATCTCTTGAAATTAAATTTTCTCTTATTTTCTGTTCATTTTAACTTATTTTGTTTCCCCGCGTGGATTAAAAACAGGTTCATCTGCTCAGATTGGCCTGTTTGATGACAGTTTAGTCGTGAATCTTGAAATGAGAAAAAATCTTAATTCAAATACCCTGAAAGCGGCTTGATCAGTATGAGAACGTGATATTAAAGATGATAAAAATGCCGTCAGAGGCCTGGTCAAACTCTGATTCAAGAAGGTCTTTGCTTTTTTCCCCTCTTTCTTGGATCTGCCCGCTGCGTTATCTCACCGACACCTTTGGACTGGAGTCTGACTGTCAAACCAGCAGAGTCGAGCTCCTTCACCAGTAAAACCACACCGATGTGCACTGACTGATCTGTCACTCTGTCCTTTTCTCTCAAGGCGTGACACTGGACCGTATCTCAGCTTCAGATTGTAGTTTTTATTACTGCCCTGGAAAAGCAAAGGGCGAGCAAACAGTCATTTATCACATGTTAATTTATGACAAGGACCAGAATGTCCAACGTTATGCCGAATAATTTATCACACTGAGCAAATAAAACCATCTTATCAGATATACGTTAGATTATTTAGCGGATATTTGCAAGAACATGTCGTGCATTTTCTTGCAGCTCAGAGGATTGACAGCTGTGATGATAATGTGCTATTAAATGTGTGTTCGCTGCATCGTTTCAGATTTAAATTCTCTTCTCTGTCTTTCTGTGCAGGAGCGGCCTGACAAAAACCTCCGGGATGATGATGATGATGATGATGATTTCCCTCCCGTCCCGCACGCCCGACTTTTTTTTTATTCTGATCCGGTCGCCGTCAGTAACAAGGATTCATCCTGTTGTGATGCTGGAGGCCGACAGGAAATCACTGTTACTGGGGGCGCGGGTCAGGGAAACACACACACACACACACACACACACCTGTACAATCTCTCTTGCGTTATGTCGCCTGTAGTGTGATGTTAATTATAATTTTAGCACTTAAGTCTTAGTTGTTTGGTGCATTATAGTCAAAGGTGTTTCCAATATTCTGTCCCCCTTTATGTATGTAAATAGGGAGGACAAAATAGTAGAAACACCTCTCAATATAATGTATTTCATTACAACACCACCTTTATTTATGACCTCAGTAGTAAAAATACAATTGCATTTACACATTTCTGACACTGTCGACAAAAACTGAACATTATAAATTTTGTAAAAAGTAGATTTCATGGCAGTGCTGTTGCAGGTATGGCCAATAATCCAGTGGCTAATCAAATCAAATCAAATCAAATAGCCTTTATTGTCATTGTACAAGTTGCACAATGAAATTTGGGGTCTGCACCTCTGCTTGGTAGGGAAGACATTACAAACAATAAATAAGTAGTACTAAAGAAATATGGACATAATAAAAAAAAATAATAAAATAGGTTTAGAAAAACGGGCATAGGTCAATGATATTGCACATGGAAGAAAATGCTGCAGTAATGAGTGGATAAACACACTCACACAAATATGAATGAATATTATTGTGCAGTTTTTAGTTACAGTTGTGTTTGAAGCTGCTTCTTAATGTAATGTGATTTATGTTTTGAATAAATGAATGTTTTTTAAAAAAAAGTGTCCTGGTGTTCTGTGCATGTTAAAGGGGCAGTAAATAATCACTATCAGCCTCTAGTGGTGAACAGTGAGAACTGCAACAGCACTCTGCCTTAGCTCGTGCTTTTGCTTTTGCTGTTTTGTCTTCATGTGCTGAAATGTCTTTTTAATACTTTAACACTAAGGTTTGTGTTTTCACCTCCTTTGCAGTTTAATATGGCTCTAAAATTAGTTCATATGCAGCAGTTTGTTTTAGCCTCTGAGACACTGGGACTCATGGTTAAGCTTTGTGGAAGTGTCTTAGGTATACATCCATAATATTAGTAATCAATAAGTCCATTTGAAACCTCATAAGATCATGGACAGTGCCACCCATCTTTACATGCACAATTTACCACCTATTTATTGTGCTTTTATTGTCTTTTACACTGTGCACTAGCAGGGGGCGGGGGTGGTATTTACGTATTTTATTTATTTTATTTGTGATTTATGTTTTTTGTCCTTGTGTCATGTCTTTTAGTCAGCTGCTGTGACATTTTAATTTACCTTCAGGGATTAATAATGTCAGAAATAAATGAGCTGCTCTGGGCTGCTAATCCTGTATTTCTGTCTCTCCATTCACTTCCGCAGCAAAACAGCTCCCAAAATAACACTTTTAGCACATAAACCAACATGAACAAAGCAGATTATGCCAAAAAAAACAAAAAAAACAAACAACAAGTGACACTGAACATTTCTTTTCATGCAATTTTCTATTTGAATTGGAAAGTAGATCCGGCACGTAGCATCTGCAGGAAACTTCTGCACAGTAAGGTACCAAGCCAACACTTCACTAAAGGTCAGTGTAGCTTTAATTAACATCAGACTGTTAACATATTTATTGCAAAACACAATATAACTAATGTGAACTGATTCTAATGAGCATTAATGAGTGCTTTTTTTAATCGTCCTCTTCCTCGTAATTATTGTTAAATATTGATTTCTGCAGCCTGAGGAGAAAACAGCGCTAGGAGAAACTCTGAATCCTTGTATTTCTTTCTCTTTTTTATTTTGGCACAGAAATGTAAAGATATGGCTGCAGCTACTGGCAGCTCCAGTCCATTTACAGCACCAGGCTTCCAAAATCAATCGAGCCTCAGCACCGTGATATCTGTATCAGAGTCGGTGCGCTGGCAGCGTGAGGCGAAACCCAATGCACCAGCCTCGCATTTGGGGAGACACTTTCCCAGATTTCAGGAATGAAGGAAAAGCAGTGAAAACGCTGCAGACGAGGAGCTGAGGGCGTCTCTGTCGGGTTTCTGCTCGGCGCTTTCTCGTTGTTTTGTTCGGTTTTTGGACAGTTGAAGCGTCGCTCTCGTGACACGCGGGATGAAAGAGCGGGCCTTTAATTACCTTTAATTATCCAGACGCTTGTGTGAGTTAACTGGAAGTCTGGTTGAAAACTATTTCACACACACACACACACCTCGTCTCGTCCTCCACCCCCCTTTTAGCCCACACTGGTTTGGTTTCACCCGGCTAGTTTGTAGACAGGGTGCTGGTAGTGTGTGTGTGTGTGTGTGTGTGTGTGTGTTTACTTACCTGCCATGCAATATTTTTTTGCTGCCCCGAGCTCTTCACTCTGACCCCTGGGAATGTTTGTTCCACACACACACACACACACACACACACACTGCACAGTGAAAGAATACTTATGTGAAGAGAACATGCGCATACACACTCTATTTCCAACACACACACTTAAAAAGAAAGAAAACATACATTCTCCTCGCTCTCTCTCTCTCTCTTTCTTTTGCTCTCTCCCTCACACACACACACACACACACACACACAGACCCGTGAGGCCTCCTGTTAGCTCTGGGTTAGACGTTTGGCCGTGACACACCGGAGGAGACTCGGCGCAGCGGAACGACTACCGGCAAACACAAACAAATAACGGCAGCGAGATGCCAAAACACCGACAGGAGAGCTGAGCGGCAGTCAGAGGAGGCGAAGCCGAGCCAGTGAGCCTCTGCAGCACACGCACACACACACACACACACACACACACACACACACACACATTCTCACAGAGAAGTTTAGGAACACATTAGCGGCTGTATGTATGTTCTCCAGTCTCCGTTTTTCACCTCCACCTTCACAAAACGGCTCCAGTAAACGAGGCTCCGGCTGAAATATGAACGCGACTCAAAGAGGAGCACATGAAGAAGCGATGGTCCAACTTTTTTTTTTTTTTTTTTTTTTCACTGTCACCGCTGGATTTTCAAAATATCACCGTTTGAATGACAAAGTAGATCCGGTGATTGAGAAATCCAGTGAACCCGGATCTACTTACCCAATCTCCAAACTGTGGCCACTTGATGCAGAATTCTGTTGTCTTTACTGTTTGCTATTGAACAAACATCTACACTGTTAATCAGGCTGTTTAATTACAGCAAAAATAAATTCTTTGGTCGATATTAAGATCATGATTTTGTCAGATGATTACTCACCGACTGTGGAGACATTGTTTATTTACTGAATCTTTTAACATCGTCTTTCTAACCGTGGATTTCCTCGCATTTTAAACAGAACCGTGCCACAGTCCGGCTGAGAGGGAAGAAGAGAAATCAAGACAGAACGAGAGCAAGAGATAATGCAGACAATTCGGATGACACAATCATCATCGGGAGACAGAATCGTAAATATAATTGGATCAGTCGCTCAGCTCTGACTAACTGATAACCCCTCTGGCTCTCCGTCCCGCGTCCGCTCCGTTTAAACTTGTGCAGCTCCCGCTCCCTGCAACTCGTGCAAACTCGCCTTGTTTGCCTCGTCTGTCCTGATGCATGATGGGAGTCAGGAGCTCGGCAGGTGCGAGATGCCGTTTGGCCTCCCTTTAAGAGACGTGCATGTTGGTAGAAATATGATGTGTAAAATAAAAATGGCCAAAAAAATTAAGCACAATTTTGGGAAAATATTTTGAGTAAAACCACTTAAGTAAAAAAAAAAAAAAAAAATCAATAAAATGAAACAAATTATGTAGTTTTTTTTTTTTTTTTTTTTCTTTTTAAAGTGAGGTCCTCATTGCCTCCATTAGGAAATCCAAATCCAAAAATAAATAAGAAATAAGTGAAAAAAAAATAAAAAAAATCAAACAATCAGAGCGAACAATGAGCTTAGCCATGCTCATTTCTCACTCTCTAGCACACACACACACACACACACACACACACACATTATCTAACACACTTATATTGTAATATTCACCTGGGATCGGCTGAATTAACAAGGCAGGCCGAACGCCGGGCAGAGCATAGTGTATCACACTGATCCAGAAATGGTTGAGAAGTGGCCCCAGAGATCCATGTGGGCCCTCTCTGTCTCTTAAAGATTTCTGCTCATGTTTCCCTACAGGAGAAATTGATATTATGATAGAACGTGGCCTTGTGAGTTCCTCGATTCCCCGCGGAGCCCTTTCCCTTAAACAACCCCCGATAACAGTAAAGTTACAGGTCAAAAGAGATACACCTGCTTCCCAAAAACAGGGATACACGAGCATCAATAAATAATAATAATAATAATAATGATAGAAAAAAAAAAGAGTGGGCCTTAAAGGAGCACCTTGACATTTACGTTTTTTGTTCAGTTTTTCATTTTCTTCACTGAGGGTTTGCCATAAAAGTTGCTGTTTTGAGTTTTTCAGCTCCCAAACAACCTGTGAGCTCTGCTTTGATGAATCCACAAGGAGCTGAGGGTTGACTGAGGTGAACACCGTTTAGACTCAAGTGAGAAAATCGTGGATTAAACACATAATTCATCAATGATTCGGCGATGAGAAGCATGTAAAATTTCAAGCTCACGTCTAAAGGCTCCACACCTCAGTGCAATTATAAATAGTGCACCTTTAAATGTGAAATCGACTTAAAGTAAACCGGTTTTCTGATTCCCCGGGTGTGACGTCAGTCCATAAATACTGCATCTGTGTCTCTACATTCACTTCCATAGAAAAACAGCTCACAAAATGACACTTCAATACACAAACCAACCCATTTTTTTATTCAAGTTTCTTGTTATTTTCCGATTTGAGCAGGTAGAGGCTGCAGGAAACCTCTGCGTCGTAACCTCACACCAGGAAGAGATGGCCTGATACTTTCTTAAATAATTGTAATGGCATGAAAAAAAATAGGAACCGGGACTTGTTGATTTGTATGTTGACATAATCCACTTTGTTGGCGCTGGTTTATGTGCCACAAGTGAAGGAAAGTGAAGGAAAAATGAATGTGCGGTCCAATTTTGAGCCCATCGGCTACCACCTGACAGCGATTCAACCTCTGGGGTCGACGGTCAGTTTTGGGGGTTTTCCATTTCTATTTCCATTTTTTTCCATTCTTCAATTCAGCTTGTTAAACCAACATGGCTCAGTTCAAAGTAGTCGGTTTTGTTTTACGTCAAATAAAACAAAACCCCTCATCTTTCGTCTTTTTTACTTTTCTTTTTCTCGACATCGAATCACTTGTCATTGCTATTCCATTCAATTTTAAAAGATAGATAGATAGGATAGATAGGTATACTTTATTGATCCCAGACTGGGAAATTCACAAACCCTAACCCTAAAAATCGAATATTAAGTCTCGACGACTGCCACTTTAGCTTTGCGCCTCTTTCGACTGTTTACCTTCATAAAACCACTCAGACTCGGTGGAAACCAGGACACCTCCGATAACAAAGACCTGAATCTGAATCTGTGTCTAGAGATTAGGCGGCGTCGAACCCCGTGAGAGGAGAAGGATGAAGGAGGGAGGAAAAGAGCCCGCAGTGAAGGATGGGACGAGGATGGAACAGAAATCCTGCCTGAGTTCAGACGGATAAATGGTTTTTCTGACCGAGAGAGAGAGAGAGAGAGAGAGAGAGGGAGAGAGGGAGAGAGAGAGCAACTATTTTGCTGGAAACATCCACCGGTAATTGAAAAAGTATAGAAATGAGATTTCCAGTAGGGTTGTTTGATAGAGGCTTACTGTAAGTTCTAATTGTATAAAAGATGTTTGGAGACGCGAGGACTCTCTCTCTCCCTCTGTCTCAATCTCTCTCTCTCGCCCTCTCACTCTCTCTTCTCTGTCCTTCAGTCTTTTGCTTTTCCTTCATTCTCCCACAGCAAAATACTGACTGAACTTTTCAGTGTGTGTGTGTGTGTGTATGTGTGTGTGTGTGTGTGTGTGTGTGTGTGTCTGCAGTCCTGTTGATCTCTTTACAGTGACATTAAAGCAGACCAGTGGCTCCTCTCCCTGGATTGACTGGGATTTTAAGTGTATTGTTCTCTAACAGACAAGACTGAGAGGGAAAGTGCATTGTTTTCTGGGAATAAAGAGCCCACCCCTGCCCAGTGCCAACACTCACACACACACACACACGCACACACACACACACACACACATTGGCAGATATGCACGATTTTGCACATATATCCATCTATAAATCCACTTTAGGACGTGGACACAAGGTCACATCGATGCACTCACACACACACACACACACACACGCACACACGCACACACGCGCGCATGCATGCACGATCCATCAGTAACACTTAAAGTGGTCTTGAGGCATCATTAAGTGCATTACAAACACACTGCGAGGGCGTGAGAGTTATTATAATCTGGGCATGAGCTAATGATGATTCAACACACTGCACTGCGACTTTAAATGTCATGTCGCCAATGAGATTAATGAGATTATTAAGATGGATGTTAAAGTATATGTACGGAAAGCTGCAGCTCATGGGTTGTTCAGTACAGTCTATTTCAAATCCACATGATCCAGTGTGTGAATAAGACAGCTTCAGAGTTGCTGCAAAGTTTATTTTTTCACTTTCACCGAGCCAGGCTAACGACTCCCATCGACTCCAAGTCTTTATGCTAAGCTAACATGAAATGCTTCCGAACAACTGGACGTACAGAAGTGAAATTTGTGTCCAGCATCTTGTCTCAGCCTGGGAAAGTCGGAAAAAGGGGATTTTGCCCAAAATTTTGGAGTAGTCCTTTAATTATTTTTCCTGAACTAGGACAGGAAATATTCCTGAAATCAATAATCCGAAGACCACAATGCACTTAGGAGACTTTGAGGCGACGCAAATCAATGAACATGACCTTAAACATAGACGCGCATGCAAAGACGGTTCCAAAAATATTGGCAGCAAATTTTTAAAAAAAAAAGCAAATATTGGTCAAAACATTAAAAAGAATCAAGAATTCCTGCTTGAGTCCAAATGAAATGAATGTAGGCGATATCATCGGCCAATCAAATACTCACATCGTCTCCTACATCACAATGGCTGGCAACAAAGTATCTTTAAATTTAACAACTTTCATGCAAAAAAAAAAAAAAAAAAAAAGGTTTTTGAGGGTAGAAAGTTCTCTGAAATAAGATTCAGGCCATCATAAATAGATTAATAGTGTAGAATTGGCTAAATCTACTAATAAATACGGTGTGTAATCAATTAAAATGCATGATATGAGAGGTGGACCACACTGACTGAGCCAGAGGAGATATTAAATAAAAGGACAATATTAACCATGTGTATCAGCAAATCACTGTTACATACACACACACACACACACACACACACACACACACACACACCAGGAGCTAGAAAGAAGTAGTGCCACTAAGAATGATGTCATCGTCTGTATCTGAGGCCCTGTGTGAAGTCAGTAGGTAGTGGTGAGGCGATGCTGAGTGTAATGTAATTAGAACCTGTTCATCAATCTCCCTATCTCAGGTGAACCCGGCCCATGTGATCATCCCGGGCTAGGATAGGGGGAGACGATACTTCCTGGCTATCATATCACCGTGGCGACCCGCTATAATTAGACCTATCAGAGGAAGCCTTACCCAGACCAGATCTATAATCCAAACTCTACAGATTAGTCATTTAAAGACAGAGTCAGCAGTGTGTGTGCATGTGTGTGTGTGTGTGTGTGTGTGTGTGTGTGCCAACTGATACTACTTGGCATATGAACTCATTGGTATCTTACCTTTAAGGGCTGTGTGTCGCAGCATCCATTCAGCCTGTTGGAGAGGAAGTCCAGCTGTTTAAAAAAAAAAAAAAAAAGCTGACAATTTAATATTTCCAAGCTTATGAATAAACAAACATAAACAAAGCTGATTATGCCAGAATAAACAGAAAGTCCCGGTACCCATTTTTGTTTAATTATCATGTCATTTCTTCCTGCCGCAAGGTTACTATGTCAAAGTTTCCTGCAGACGCTAGCTGTCGGATCTACTTTTTAATTCAAATAAGAAAATAACAAGAAAATAGATGTTTAATTTCCTCAGAAAATGGGTACTAGAAATTATGCTATGGATTATCAGCCCAGGGTAACAGCTAATGAGGAGATTCCAGGGAACGAGACAAGACAAAACTAAAGTTCAGTTTCCGTAAACAGCACAGAGTGAGCGCTCTCTCCTCTCTGCCCGTCTCTGTTTTTCCTAAGAACGAATGTGACGCCGTGAAGCCGCGGGGACGTCCGCCGGCCACATCATCGCTCACACCATCTGAGCGACTGACAGAGAAACACCCAGAGTCACGGTGTAATTAATACGCTAACCAGAACACACACACACACACACACACACACACACACACACACACACACACACATCAAATCAAACTGAACTGAATTAAATTAACAGCGTCTGGTCTTTCTCACAGTGCACCTGAAAGATTTGAGTATAAAATCTTCTCGCTTTTGAATTAAAACTTTGATAATGATTTCAGAGTCTGAGCTTTACGGAGACTTTTGTATCCCTAATTTTATATAATCCAATACCAAGTTGCAAGGCCCAGCCGTTTTCTGTTTCCACCTCATTTTTCTCCCTTTCTTGTCAAATTACAGCCCGTAATCTCTCCTCTCGCCTCTTCAGCTTCAATCAAAGCGTTTGCAGATATTTGCAGATGAACGTCCAGATTTCAGATCAGATGTGGGAGTGTCTCGGTCGCTGCACTCGGCACTGCCCTCACAGTTAAAGTCCATTCAAAGCAGCTTCACCACATTTTCCCACTGGAGCTCAGAGACAAAATAATCCCTGTAATCCAGCAGGAGAGCAAAATGTATCCCTCGTTTCCATCCCGAAAATGCATTTTTTTTTTTTTTTTTCACTTTAAATTTTTTTGTACAACCATGCCGCCATAAATCTGGAAGCAGCGCTGACTCTGTTTGAGCTCTCAGCGCCCTCTAGTGGCCAGAAATCACTCAGTGCAGTTTTAAACTTGTGTGAAAAAAGAAAGAAAGCAAAGCGAGAAAATAAAAAAAATAACCATAAAATAGCAGTAAAAGAGAAATGATGGAAAAAAAATAATAATTCTGTATGAGCAGAGTTTTTATTGGAGGGGAGTAGAAAAGAGGGGGAAAATAGACGCGGTGAGAAAGTGATAAAAAGAGGAGAGGAGGAGGCGATCTCTCTGGTCTTGTCACCAGACACCAGAGCAGACTGCAGTAAACTGGACTTTAATTACAGCAGAGCAACGACACTCGATCCACTGAGATAGGGTCACATCAGAGCGAGGAGAGGAGGAGGAGGAGGAGAGGAGGAGAGGAGGAGATAGTGGAGACGAGGGCCCAGCAATGGAGGAGGAGGAGACGGAGGAGGAGAGGAGGAGGAGAGGAAAATCAGGAAAGGAAGGCAGAGAGGAAGAAGTAGGAGAGGAGGGAGGAAAGGAATGAGGAAAGAGGGACTGGAGGAAAGAGGAAAGGAGGAGGAGAGGAGAGGGGGAAGGAGGAAAGGAAAGGAAGGAGGAGAGGAGAGGGAGAAGGAGGAAAGGAAAGGAAGGAGGAGAGGAGAGGGAGAAGGAGGAAAGGAAAGGAAGGAGGAGAGGAGAGAAAGGAGGGATGATGAGGTGATACAAGGAGGAGAAGAAATGAAGAATAAATAGGAATTTGATTGGAGACATGAGAGAGAGTTGAGGGAAATCACACCTTTCTCTCTGTTCTTGTGTGTGTGTGTGTGTGTGTGTGTGTGTGTGTGTGTGTGTGTGTGTGTGTGTGTGTGGACAGTGTGTGGATGGATGGATGGATGGATGGAGGAGGATAACCTGAGCTAATCTCTTTCCTTTATTCTCTCTCTCTCTCTCTCTCTCTCTCTCCAGTATATGGCTGTTTAAATATTTAGTGGCGTGCTTTGCTGTGTGTGTGTGTGTGTGTGTGTGTGTGTGTGTGCGCACAGTACCGTGTTGTCATACAGGTTGCCCATATGTGTGTATAAATGTGTCTGAGTGTGTATAAAATGTGTGCATGTGTGTGTGTGTCTGTATAAACCATCATGTGCATTGTATGCATAACGTGTTAATTGATCATGTAGTCATCCTCTGTGTGTGTGTGTGTGTGTGTGTGTGTGTGTGTGTGTGTGTGTGTGATTGATGCTCCAGCAGAGTGCAGTGGTTAGCATTAAAGTGCAGCCTCTCGGGTTCCATTGGTGTCAATAGCAGCAGCATTAGAGGCATGCAATCACCGAGCTGTCCCACCGCATCACACTCCCGATACAAACACACACACACACACACACACACACACACACACACACACACACACACACACACACACCTTCACCTCCCGTTTGTGTTGCTTTTGCTCTCGTCTTCTTTTTCCTGCTTTTTGCACTTTAATGTTTTCTTCTTTTCTCCACTCCTCATGTCTCTCCTCGTCTTTCTTCCCTCATCTTTCTCGTCTCTTTCTTAATTGAGTTTTGAATTTTGGCACCAAAATCAATATGTTCAGACTGAAGTTGACCAAATTTATTTTTGAAATTTATTAATTTATCTTTTTATTGAAGTAAAAAATGCCAGGTGGTTCAGGTGGTTTTCCCCTGTCTTGTATTCCTGTCAGAAATTCATCTTGAAAGTAATGTAATGATTTGGATTATAACACCAAAGCAATGTAAACTGTTACATTTGATTACTTTTTTATTTGTTTTTCAATAAATCTTTTCAACCAGAATATATTTAAAAGTCAAACATGTAACCCAGGGAGTGTAAACCTCCTAACAGAACTCATCACTGATTACTGTCCATCAAACTCGTATTAAAAGTTCTTCAGAATGAGATAAGATTTTGACTTTCTCAGTCTGTGGGTCATGTGCGTTCTGCGATCCCGATGTTTCCTGCAGCGCTTAAACGCAGCATCTCTCGCTTTGTCATAAAATAATGCAAATTATGTTCAGAGCTAAAACAAAGTCGCCCCCAGACAGCATACAAAAATTCTTCTCGATAAAGGAATGTAAATATAATTTGAGAGGTGTTGTTAAGTTTACTATACAAAAAGCTAAAAAAGAAAAAAAAAAAAAATTAAAAGGAGATGTATTTCTGTTGTTGAAAATATAAGAATGTGTAATTAATTCACTTTTGGTTTATAATTCTATTTTTGAGGATTATAAAAGTGAAGGATGATTATTGATGTAACTGGTATTATTATTATTATTATTGTTAATAAACAGATAAATTAAAGGATTGGCGTATATAAGCTTTTTGCTTCAGCCTTATACCTTTTTCAGTCGCCACCAAATACAGACATTGTTGTCTGTTCATAATGTGGTTTATATTGTTTAAAGATTATTTTCTATGTATACTGTATATTATACTGTATGTTTATGCAAATGGCATTGTGTGACTGAAATAAAATACCACTACTACTGCTAGCTTGTAGTGCTGGGGGAAGTTTGAGTGAATCGCGCTTGTTACCATCCAACCCGGGCTGTCGAGGTTGAAAAGCCTCTGAAACAGCATTTAGTCCAACATGGGACACCAAAGTCCCCAAAAAATCAAAATGTCACTCATAGACCACAGAGCTGATAACTGGCTGTGGGAAGCAAAACGTTTCCCAAAGGGGGACTATTTTCCCTGGCGGAGGAGGGAGCCATTGCACTTTGCCGCAATTTCAGAAAGTCATCAAAACACAACAGTGCTTCTGCTTTTAGGAAAATTCATGTGGAGGACTTTATACTGGAGTGAAGAAAGTCTGAAGGCTCTGAAAGTTTATTTTCATATCACAGTGGAAGGAATGGAAACCAACGGCTGGAGGAAAGTAAGGAGAAATGATATCGCAGCTCTAGTTCCAGAAATGTGAAGTTTGTCAGATATTTCACTAAAAATGCAGAATCACAGGTCTTGTCCGTTAAGGTCTTCCCATTGACAACCAGTGAAGTATTGATCAATTCATCAATAAATAAGCAATCAAACTGCATGATATCATCATATTGTAGATTTTAATAAAAGTCAAATATCAGCATCATATATCTGTGAAAACTTTCCTGCATTTGAACTTATATCACAATAAAACTACAGAGAAATGATTACTCTGCTGAACTCTCTCTCTCTCTCTCTCTCTCTCTCTCTCTCTCTCTCTCTCTCTCTCTCTCTCTCTCTCTACCCATCTATCGCTATCTCTCTCGCCCTCCTCCTCTCTCTGTTTGTGTCCTTTGCCCGCTGCGGTGGTCTCCGGTTTCCTTAATGGTTCCCAAGATGCATTGTGGCTTTGTGGGAGCGGTAAGGCGCGAGCAAGTGTGTGTGTATGTGTGTGTGTGTGTGTGTGTGTGTGTGTGTGTGTGTGTGTGTGTGTGTGTGTGGATGTGTGTGTGTGTGGGCAGCAAGAGGTGATGCGGTCATTTCGACACATGAGAGGTTTTCCATCAGTGGCTAGAGGCCGAGCCGAGAAGCCGCTTCAAAGGCACTTACACACACACACACACACACATGCTCACACACACACACACACACACACACACACACACTTCCTTCACCCAAGAGAAACCAAAGACCCAGTAAAACTGAGGAAACTCACACATTATCCACATTAGAGTTGGAAAGTGCTCCATACTGTAAGCAAAATGCATTCATCTGGCAACAGTTTCTTTTTGTTTCGCCTCTAATTTCAGCAGATTTCAGCAGTTTTACTCTGTTTGGAATTTATTTTTCTAAGTGCACGTGGCTTTTAGCTTTATTTTGGTAACAGTTGGTATATGTTTGGTTCCAGTTTTACATTTAATGGAAACTGTAACGGCATTAAATCGTTTTGAAACCTGTTGTGGCGTGAGGAAGACCTCTGCATCCAAATCAAAGTGGAGGTCTCAACAAAAGTCTGTACAATAAAAGTATCCTTAATATTCGATGGATGTAAAACTAATTTCCTGTGTTCGTTGTTCCAAAATTGCACTGTAAGATTTTTTTTTTTTTTTTTTTTTTGTAATGCTGGCGTGCAATGAATACTTCACTGTCTCATGGAAAACTTAATTTTCCAAAAACTGGAGCCATTTGCTTTGGACTGGAGTTCACCTCAAGAAAGAGGATGCAGAAAACTCGTAGTTCAACTCTTGACCCTTCAAACGTGCACTCAGCTGAAACAAGTATTGCTTCACAAGTCGTGCACGTTCACCGAACGGAAGCCCCGCCCCCTGCCTGTTCATCGGCCGGGAGCGCCGCCCTCTCATTGGCTGCATGCACAAACATCAACTCGAACAGAAAGAGCTGCAGTCGGGGAATCTTCCCTCACACGATTAAAACTTTGCCAGACATTCAAGACAAGTCAGTAAATGATACGAAATACATAGTTTTTGGGTGAAGTGTCCCTTTAAAAACCTATTTTTAAGCAAAATTAAACTTTGGCAGAGTTTTGTACTTACCTGATATGAGTCCTCGTTAGCTGCTCTGCTAATCCACAGCACTGTATTTCTATTTCACTTCCATAGAAAAACACACTTAAAGCATATGAAGAAACACAAACACAGGAGATTATGACAATATAAAAGGCAACAAGACCCGGTACCCATTTTTTTTAATAATTTCAATTATCTGTGTAAGTGATCTCATGTTGTTTCCTTTGTGTAAGCCTCCTGCGGATGCGACCTGCCGGATCTACTTTCCGATTCAAGCAGGAAAATAACAAGAAAAGAGTTGTTTATTTTCCTTAAAAAATGGGTACCAGCACTTTATTTTCTGGTCATAATCTGCTTTGTTTGCATTCGTTTACAAACTCAAAGTGTCATTTTGTTGTGGAAGTGAATGTGGAGACAGTAATCCCGTCTAATCCCAGGGAACTAGACCGCACAACACGAAACACCAAACTGCAGTTCTGCCTTTATAAGCCTGCAGCACATTAACTTTAATCCCAGCTGCTGGGTTGAATTCTGCTGACTCTGCGGCGATGACCATTTTAAATTTTTTTTTCCAAAAACATGTGGACTTTCCCAGCATGCAACAGACACCAGCTCGCCGTCTCTTTCTCTCTTTTTTTTTTTTCTGACCAAAACCTGCAGTTCTGCACCTTAAGTGTTTTATGAAAATTATACCGATTCAGCATTATCACAGGGCAGACATCCTCACCAGTGAGTTAGCTGGTGTGTGTGTGTGTGTGTGTGTGTGTGTGTGTTAGACACCAGCTCAATATGTTTGTTCAAACTAATTAAAGGCGGCTCGGCGGCGGTGACGTCGATGGATGCGCTTTTAATGATGTGAGCGGCGGCAAATATGCAAAACGCCGTCGGAGCGCTGATTTCACAGCAACAGCTTGATTGCCTCATTGATTTTTATCTAGGGCCGTATTAAATATGAATAAATATTCACATATTAAAGTGTGAGGGAGAAAGTGTGTGTGTGTGTGTGTGTGTGTGTGTAGTGGAAGCCAGAGGAATGCAAAGGTGTGTGCAGTGATCCATGTGTTAATAGGAATGTGCCGTTTGAGTGTGTGTGTACTTATATTTCTACTCTTGTGAGAACCACTGTAAATTTTAGACATAAAATTAGGATTAAACGTGCATTCATGTGTGTTTATGTATCGATATTGGTGTGTGTGTGTGTGTGTGTGTGTGTGTGTGTTTGAGAGGCACCGTGCAAAAAGTGAGAAGCTTTCACAGTAAAAATGAAAGAAAAAAATGAAGCATGTTTTATTTTTTTAAGATGCAATGCGGTAGTAAAGGCATCTGTTCCTCATTCACACGCCACTATTCATAGGCCTAATGGGAAGTTGTGTGTGTGTGTGTGTGTGTGTGTGTGTGTGTGTGCTATGGTTAATCTTGTGGTTGTGGTGAGCAGCTGCTGCGTGTGAAACCGTCCCAAACTTTCAACTTCTGCAAAAGCTGTGACTGCACGACGCTGACGTGTGTGTGTGTGTGTGTGTGTGTGTGTGTGTGATATACGGGTGTGTGACAAGGTGTGTATTACAAAACCCCATGTGAAGGTTGCACCACTGCACATTTCTATTCTGTTCATTAAGATTTCCACCATTTATTTAACTTTTACCAATATTTTAATCTCACACTGGTCATATCAACAGTTTGTGGACGTTTGTGCATTTTAAGTTTTTCATCCTCGTGTTTTTTAACTCTTACTTTACTTTCTGTTCTTATAATTTTATTTTTGTGGCGTCTTTTAGCCACTTGATAATACAAAAAGTCTTAAATGAGTTCACAATTTAATAAAACGTAGCCAAAGAGGTGCCGACGACGCTTCTTCAGACTGACGCCGTACCGACTCTGATGTAATAATCACAGATTTAGAAAATAATTACACTTTCAAGTAAATTTTCAACAAATTTAAAGTTAGTAAGTAAGTTATAAGTTTAAATCTATTTTATTTTCTTCTATTTCTGTCTTATTCTGTTTTATTTGTTCTGTTAGTCTCATTGTTTTTGTTATTGTTGATGTTACTTTACATCTATCATCATCATAGTTACAATTAATAGTTACAGTGATTATTGCTGTTTATTTCTTCTTTATGTTTATTCTATGTTTGTGTTTGTTGTTTATGTTTTTTGTTTTGTTTTGTTGTTTTTTTTTTAAGTAAAAGGCTTTTACCAAAGGGCTAAAATATACACCACTACTACTAATATTTTTATTATAACTTAACTTTATATATATACAGATACCTATAGATAGATAAAGATATAGATATTAACACATTATTTATGTATTTATTTTGTGTTTTTTTTGTTCTTTTTTGTTACATGTTTTGCGTTTATTTGTTGAAAAAAAAAACATTAAATCAAGAAAAAGTCGTTTTAATTACTGAAGCTAGATTAATATGATTAACACCCAGAGGATGTGTCACTCTGAGAAATGAGTGCGTCTTAGTGTCCCACGACCTTTGACCTTTGACCCCAGACAGACCAGCGCATTGCAAAATCTCTTTATGACAGACGGAACGTCAGCGGGACGTCGAACGGGGAAGTTTTCCTCCCAGCCGGCTCTGCTCCCCTCTATCCTGCCTCTTCCTCTCTCTGTCGCTCTCTCTCTTTATCTCCCTCTTTCTCTTTCTCTTTCTCTCTCTCTCTCTCCCTCCCACCCCTCCCCTGCCTGGTAACACAATGCTGAAATATGTATCTAAGGATATTTAATAAATTATGTATCTGTTATTTACTAATGGCCCTATCGACTGCAGAGCCTGCCCTGCCTGATAGGGTGACGGAGAGAGAGAGAGAGAGAGAGAGAGAGAGAGAGAGGAGGAGGGTGGTAGAGAAGAGAGAGGAAGATAACGAACAGAGGAAAGTGGAGAGAGAGAGAGAGAGGGATGATGGAGGGACGGAGGGAGAGACAAGCCTTAAAAGGGTTTCACTTCTCCCTCGGGGATGATAGAGTGATACCATCAGTCTCTCTTCACTCTCTTGCCTCCCTCTCTCCTCGGTGTAGAAACTCGTTTTTGTCACATTCGGAGACAGACGGCGCTGCGTTCTGTGTGGATCCGCTCTGTGCACGTTTTTATTTATTTCAGCCTCTTTAGGCGCAATTTGTTCAGCGGGGCTCGATCGGCGAGGACAGATGTCGTTTGTGTGGCTGCAGGCAGATCTGACACGAGTCAACGTCCTGGAGCTACGTTGAAATTTACTGAGAAATTCAAGAAAAGAGAAAAAAAGTGGTGCAAAAATGCATTGTAAGGGCATTTAATGAGCATTGTGCAAAATAGACAATTCAGGCTCAACCGATCACATTCGTAAACCTGCAGTTTATCAGTGAGTCGGGCAGTGAGAGCCGTGTGAATTTGATGCTTATTACTGTTTTAGTGCACCTTTAATGTCGAGACATGATGAAAATTAAAAAAAATCTTTTGAAAGCAACATTGGACTTTGGCAATAGATGTTCAATACATTCGGATGTTAAAACTCCACTATAAAAAATATTATTTCAGAGTTGGATTGATCACAGTCACAGCTGGAAATCATCACAGCAGCTCCGATAAAACATTTTCTATCGCTGTTTTTTTTTTTTCTTACTGTTTAATTTGCTTTCGAATGAATGAAAGTCAATGTGCAGAGCAGCCGTTCACCTCCATTCAGTTTGTATCACAAAAAGCACAACGGTTAAACACCTTGGACGTCTTTTAATAAGAGTTTTGAAATTATGATAGCATGACCTCTGTAACATTTCATTTTCAATTCAGTACGACTCTTGAAATAATATTAACAACAGGCCGGCCACAGAGACAAACTCCTTGGAGAACAGCGAGGATTAGTCCGATTTCATTGATTTATTCACTTTTTTT
>NC_043981.1:15500000-15567500 GCF_902150065.1 Myripristis murdjan
TACTGCACAACTTCCACTTCTACTGCAGTCACATACCAGCAGAGGAACAGTACTTCTACTTCTACTGCAGTCAGATACCAGCAGAGGAACAGTACTTCTACTTCTACTGCAGTCAAATACCAGCAGAGGAACAGTACTTTACTTTACTCTACTCTACAGTAGCAGTTTGTAGTACTCTTTCCACCACTTTAGGTATTTGAGCTGAAAATGTCATGTTCGTGTTGCAGTTGATGTCCACATGAAAACGGTGGAAAAACATTATTGATTCCCGCTTATTGTAAATTGATTTCTTCTCCAGGGTTTTGTTTCTTCTTCTTCATTTACAGACATCGTGATAAATCACAGCTAATTATCTCACAATATGTCGCTTTTTCACAGAATTGTGATACCATCGTTATTGTCATCATATTATCATTACCATCATTCGTGGTGAATAAAGCACTCAAAGGTTTTATTTTGTTAAAACAGAAACTTTACGGTGTCAGTCGCAGCTTCATTAACTTTACACTAAACAAGAGGAAGTGGAAGTGACAGGACGGTTAGTAAGGCGGCGTGTTTTTTTTCATTGACGCAACTTTTCGCCGTGCAGAGCGTAAGGCGGCGCCGGGAGGAAAAACCAAACCACATGAAGACTTCCTGTTTACTACGACTGTGGTTCTGTGGAAGCCCTGGTTTCTCACACTGTGCGGACTGCACAGACCCCAAAGAGGAACCTGGACTAACTTGAAAACATGTGAAAACCCTGGTGTTACACTTTAAAAATTATATTCATGCACACTTTCCATTGCAGTAAAGATCAATTCCACCGTATATGGAAGCAATTAAAGTAAGTAAAGTGAACCCTAACACAGCATTGAACCCATAAAACATCTTGACCCTGAGAGTGTGGGTCATGGAGATTTTACCCACCAGGGTCCATGTAAAAAAAACATCATTTTTCAGCAAATTGAAGGAGGTGTGTTTGTGTGTGTTTGGCAGAACACGTCCCCATTCACCGCTCGGCCTACAGCAGGATGAGTTGATGTAACCGGGGTGTGTAGCACAAGGCATTTTGCTTATTCGAGTGTTTACGATTCTGAGACCCTGAAATGACCCAAATGTTCCCACCAATAAAACAAAATGTCCTGGAAAGTCGTGATCATTGTGCCGTTTAAACCGCATCACATCCTTCATATCAGAGGTGAGCCACATCAACATTATAATAATAAAATACACAGGTTTCCCATCATCGCTCTGATGTAAGACTGCACAACATTTCCATGACTTTCTGTAACTAAGTGCCTCCGTGACCTGAAAGTGTTCTCCCATCTGTGTGTTTTTTCTTTTTTCTTTTCTCTTTTTTCTTTTTAGTAAAGTTGTTTTTCAGTCTGGTTTTCACTCCATCTGGGCTGAAAAACCATCTGATGCAATAAATGTGTAAAAATGGAAAAAAAGGCATCATGATATTCCTGTAAAGTGACTCATTTGGGGGAAAAAAAAAATCCCTATTATTCCTTTACTTCCCAAAAAGAGTTTCAAAGTCTGTGACTTTCCCCGTCTCCAATGCAACTCCCAAAATTCCAGGATATTCCAGAAATGTAATATTCCAGGCCTGGTGGGAACCTCTGCAAAGGCCAATATATAAATCAGCCCCATTTAAATTTCAGCTCCCCTGTGTGTCCCCCTCTGTGAGCCTGGTTAAAGAATAGCCTCCATATTATACAGATATAGATATATAATATCAGATAAAAAAAAAAAAAAGTCTTAAATTACTTTTTTATGATGGAGCTTTACTCTGCTATTCCATTTTCAGCCTGTGGGGGTCACTGTAGGCTCGATTCATAGTGCTGAGGTGACTCACACACACACACACACACACACTCACACACACACACACACACACACACACACACGCATACTTAGGGGGTGAATTATATATGTCTTCCTCCAGCTGCTCCTCCCTCCAAATAAAAGTATTTAGCCCAGTCAGTGATGAGTAAAGATTTAGTAAGACGGTGAATGGATTAAATGACACACACACACACACACACACACACACACACACACACACACACACACACATACACACGCACACACAGAACATGGATGTGTAAGGCTGGTTAGGAAACCACTGTTTTTATCGGAAGCTCTCATGCTGTTTGAATGGGGGCATGTCTGAGTGTGTGTATATGTTCAATGCATGCATGTGTGTGTGTATCTGCAGTGTGTGTGTGTGATGGCATACGTGTGTTTACGTAGCCAACCCCAGTGACTTGCGTGTTTCTCATAATGCAGCACTACCAGTCGTCATTAAAATCCACCGTGTGTGTGTGCGTGTGTGTGTGTGTGTGTGTGTGTGTCCCAGCGAGTGTGAATGTGTTGGACAGGGTGAGTTGTTTGTTTCTCGACAATTAGCTGGTAGCACAGCCCGGTGATATCTAAACCAGATGTCTGAATTACCAACAACTGTATTTTCCAGTAACACTTAAAGCGCCTGCCAGGATCCTGCTCTTTCTTGTGGAAATGAAACGCAGCTTCCTCGTCTTACCACCATCGGGGAACGTAAACGGAGGGATTTGAACTCTCGCCCTGGCCACCGTGGTCATCATCCAGCGGCGGAGTTAAATAACGTCTCCCTCTGGCAGCCATGTTGGAAGTCCTTCCCTAGTTACCAGCCAACGAGCAAAAGAGTAGATTGTGTCCCTAAACTCCGTCTTTCAAGGCGAAATGAGTCGGATTTTCCTGAAAAACTCGTAGAAAAATAATCTTAGTCATCACTTTGAGTGTGTGTTGGTGTGTGTGTCTGCAGAGATCGGCCAATCACAGCGCAGCGGGCCAGATTGACAGCACCACATCCAGTAGGAAGCCATGGAAATCTCTGACGTGGATCGTGCAATAAAAGGAAATCTAGCGACACAGCGAGAAAGAATCTGCGGTGATTTTTTTTTTTTTTTTTCATAGGATGGTGTTTTTACATTTTTCATTCCGTCGCCATCCTAGGAAACGAGATCCTCCAAGTTTGACCCGTTGACTCGTTCCCTGTCGTGGAACTACTTTCTGGAACTGTCCCTTGACTCAAACCTGCTCTTTCGTTGTGGCAAGATGTCCAGCTGAAAAGGGCGTGGCAGTGGGCGTGGCTTCACATAAAAACACATAACTGTTCAACACACTCACACAACGCCATGAAACTTTATGGAAAAGGCTAATCATGCATCAAACTGATTGATTTTTCACATTAATCGGCCAAAGCGCGGGGCGAAGTGGCAGCGGTTGGCGTGATTTAACTTTTGGGGAACATCCAACATCTGGAACTGGCAGATGTTCACGGCTGCCTGCACAGCGCTGCCAGGGGTATTTACTCCACTGAAACATGAGAAACCAGTTAAGCGTCGTGATATATTGCCAATAAACCTGCATCAGAATCAGAAATACTTTATCGATCCCCCGAGGAGGAAATGGGATCAGTTGCAATCGCTCAGATTCACAAGAGAAGAGTTAAATGATAAGAAACAGAAAGAAATACAAAAATATGCGCCTTGCAAATTTTGAAAAGTGTGCATTAAGTCTCAATAAATATGCCGAATACCATAGCTAGTGTGGATTATTTGCAAATTACAAAAGCTGTTCCACTTCTGGTTAAAATTCTTGAATAACGGCATGGGAAAGCAGTGCAAAATTACCTGGAAACAGACACACACACACACACCAGCAACCACACTGAAAGCTGATTGGTTCCTTTTTTTTTTTCGTGAGGCCCGACCTCAGGAACCGCAGGGCGAGCTGAGTTTTGAGTCACTTTCTCTCTGCTCTCTCGCTCTCACTACTATCGCTCCTGTTCTCCACCGCCTACACCGAAAACCCACAACTGAGGCGCACGTCTCCTCTTTCGGGGGTTGTCGAAAGGCATTCTGGGAAATGTAGGCGACCCCTAACTGCAGTCGATGTGTAAGTAAGTGAATTATAACACTTTGTCACGGGACGTTTTTTTATTATTTTTTATTTATTTAAGCACCAGTTTGTGATAAATATGAAATGATACAAATCTGGCAGAGACACCACTGATTTGGATGCTGTCCAGCTGGAGCACATCTAAAATCTGCATCTAAAACACTGGATGTTAACACTGGAAAACACACACACACACACACACACACACACACACACATATACACACACGTACTGCTGATGAAAGATGAAAAAAGGAAGCAAACTCTTTCATTCTGACTGAAAATGGTTGTGTTTGGTTTGTGTGTGTGTGTGTGTGTGTGTGTGTTTGTGTGTGTTTGTGTGTGTGCTGGTCCAACATTGCGGCAAGCCACTCACCACAGACCTCTTGGCAGTCACATCATGGACTAAAAACCTTCAAACTAACTACTGTGGTGTTTCTCTTTGTGTGAATGTGTGTGTGTGTGTGTGTGTGTGTGTGTAAAAGTGTGTAAATGTGTGTGTGCGTGTCTATTTTCCATCCAGCATTTCTTCAAGGCCCGACAGATGATACTCTGAGCCAGTGTTCAGTATGTTTAATATTTCTTCTGACCAAATTTTTATTGATTTCATGGGTGTGGAGAGCCATCCGAGGTCGAGAACATAACCACACAACACAGAGCACAAGAGTTACAAACAATAACTTCAAATAACACAAGATTAGCATCACTTTAACAACTGAATTCACTCATTTTAAAGGAAAGCGTCACCCAAAACACCAAAAAAGGTATCTTTCTATTGTCCATTTAGGTCGTTTCTGTGTGATTTGTTGAGGTTTCCAGTCGCTCTCCTTCACCTTCTGTTTGTGGAGCTCAAACCATTGAAAATTTACAAAAAAAAAAAAAAAAAAAAAAAAAAAAAACTCAACAGTGACAGCTCTTTACAAAAACAATGACACAAACACCTGACATAATACACAGCCTTCTGGGGTAAAGAGTTCGATCAGGAACTATTTTCTGCTGAAGAACAGAAACTGTATCAATCCGCCTCTGATTCACACTCACTGAGGGAGGATCGTTGCCGTTTGCTGGTTGGTGTGAATCACTTCACCAGAAAAAAAAATGCAATGTAATCCACTTTAGGTTCCATGTATATGGGCAGTTTAGAAACTATGAACGAAGGTAGTCCTCTCTGAAAATAAAATCATACGCTGGTAGTTTTTTGCACATGGTTTATTTAACTCTGTGAAACCCAGGAGTCCATATTTTTGACATATTTTTTTAATCACTTTGAACAAATTTCTCTTTATTTTGTTTGCAGAAATACTTAGAAAAAAAATCTTGTTTGACCTGTGATTTTTTTAATTGATTTTTTTTTTTTTTTTTTTTTTTTTTTGTAGAACGTGTAGACTATTGGGTGTAGAATCTCATCTAAAAATAACACAATTATCATTATTATTATTATTATTATTATTATCATTATTATTATTATTATTATTACTTAACCCTAATGCACACTCATAAATGTCAAAATAAAAACAATTTTAAAAACATTAAATTATAAAAATAAATCCTTAGTTTTTTTCATATATACATATTATTATTTTATTTATTTACTTATTTATTTATTTATTCTCAATTGTTAGTGGCCTCAGGGTCGAGTCTCTGCTCTTTGCAGATGATGTGGTTCTGTTGGGCTCCGTCATGGCTGCTCTCGTTCTCCAGGTGTGTTTGGCTATTTTGATGGAGAAGATTTCCAGGTGCAGTTGGTGTGTGTGTGTGTGTGTGTGCGTGTGTGTGTGTGTGTGTGTGTGTGTGTGTGTGTGTGTGTGTGTGTGTGGTTCCAGCATGCACTGGGTTGGTTTGCAGCCCAATATGGAATGGGAAGGAGGAGGATCAGCTCCTCCAAGTCTGAGGCCATGTTTCTATGCCAGAAGAAGGAGCTTTGCCCTCTTTGCAGTGGGAGTGAGTTACTGCCCCCAGTGGAGGAGTTCAGTATTTCAGATTCTTGCTCATGAGTGAGTTGAACCCTCACCTGTGCTCACGAGCTCTGGGCAGAGACTGACAGAGTGAGATCGTGGGATGCAAGTAGTGGAAGTGAGTTTCTTTTGCAGGGTTGCAGGGCACACCCCGCAACCCAGCTGTGGTGGTGTAATCAGGACGCCTCTTGAGCGCCTCCCGGTGGAGGTGTCCCAGGCACAACAAACTGGGAGGAGACCTCGGGGCAGATCCAGGATACGATTATGTCTCCTGGCTGGTCTGGGAAAGCCTTGGGATCCTCCAGGAGGAGCCGGTGGATGTGGTGGGTCTAGGAACATCAGAACTGACCTCCTCAGCCTCCGACCACCATGACTCGGTTTCAGATAAGCAACAGAAAGTGGAAAAGGAAATGGATTTTTTTTTTTTTAAAGTAAAACATATATACAAAAATGTCAAAATAAAAAAGGTAATTTCAGTCAAGGAATTATTCTGTAAATATGGGGACCAATTTTTGTGCTTTTGTTTTAAATTCTCCTGCATTTCTGTGGATGAAATCAGCTGCAAACCATCATCATTTGGGCAGCAGATGAAAAAACACACAACCTGTTGAAATCCATTGGCTTCTGCTGGCGTGCTCGGTGGAACACGCGCGTCCCTGAGGTGCCTTTAATAGTCCAATCAAGGGGCGTCTGACAATACAGCAGCCACCTGCTGTCGCTCTCTTTAGCTCCTCTTACCTGTAATTACTGTATACTGTGTGTGTGTGTGTGTGTGTGTGTGTGTGTGTGTGTGTGTGTGTGTGTCTGTGGGCTGGAGATGTAATTATGGTGTTCAAGGTAGCGTGGCGATCTTGTGTCACATAGCAGCCGGCAATTAACACACCAGTGATCAGGTTGCTGCACGTGTGTGTGTGCGCGCTTGTGTGTGTGTGTGTGTGTGTGTGTGTGAGGTGTGCTGCTTGATAATTAGCTCCAATGTCATGGATAGCCTTGATCTGACAGACAGAGCGAGGAGAGGGTGGACAGATGCAGGAGGTGTGTCCACGCCAAAATCCAAACCAACACCAAACTAAAACAAACCAAAGCAAAGCGGTAACACCCCCGGCGTGTGTCCTTCTGTTTGAGCGTGTGTGTGTGTGTGTGTGTGTGTGTGCATGTGTGTGCTCCCCTACAATATTGAGTCATGCTTGGGGGTAATTTTGACTGCATCTGCCCATCAGTATTGACTCTGGAGCAAATCACTGCACCAACACTGCCCTTCTTAAAATAATTCATCACTATAAATGTGCTAATTTAAGACTTTTTTTTTCAAATTAAAGCGATATCTGTGGCCAATATTTGTTAAAAAAAAAAAAATCAGACCTTCCTCAGTCGGTGCTGTTACCCTCTGATGTGCCACATATTCAAAACAGATCAGGAACACTTTACCCCGAATTGAGAAATTGAGAAGTTTTAGTGACTCATGGCTCATGTTTGTTTACATGCTGATTCAGAGGCTTTTCCACCCTGATAGGAAAACACTTCTAGGACTTTTGCCTTCTTTTTTTTTTTTTTTTTTTTTTTCCCATCATTTCTGGGAACTGACATTTCCCAATAGCTGAGACGGGAGATCAGCATCAACTCCAAGCTCTAACTGTGCCGCTCTCTTACAAAAACACGCTGTGTGGCCGAGCTTTGATCAAACCCACAGATCTTTATTTTAAATTCTCGCGGAGATCCCGAGGTTTCCAAAGATCCCAAACATGTGCAGCTGAACTCCAGGAAAATGTGAATAAAATGATGCACCAGACATGCAGATCTTTTCTATCTGATGTGATGCTGCAGCCATAAATCAACAGCATCTTTTTTTAATATTTCTCTCAGTATCAGTGTGATGGAGCTTCAGTGAAGCTGATACACAACATGAATAAAGCGACCTAAAGGGTTAAATATCATGAATATCATCTTGCAAAAACCCCATATTGATGGTTTTTTAATTGAAACTGAATGTTACTGTGAACAGGGATGTGCAGGATTAGAGCTCATTAACCCTCTATGGTACGATGTTGCCATTTGGTAACAAACCCATTTTAAGCCTTCTACACACAGACAATACATCCCCAGTTATGATGCAATGCATGAAAAGAGAGTTAGGGCTCTAAGTAGTGTTGCAAAGGGGTGGAAAGTTTCTGGTAAATTTCCCGGAAAGTTTCCGAAGATTCCTGGGGGAATTTTCACTCTGGAATATTGGAAATTTTCAGGAGATTTTTGCTTTCACTCTTGTTTTTTTTTTTTTTTTTCTTGTTATCCATTTGAATGAGGTTTTTTAAAAAGTGTCCATGGAAGTCTACTATAATAATGCACTTTGTGAGTCCTTTCCACATTGCATATGATGATATTTGACACATCTTTCTTCCATTTACAGAATGAATGCAACAATGTTTTATGGTTCCTCATGGAAGAAAGCAAAACTAGCCCTCCCTGTAGATGGTAGTGAAGATGAATTAAGATTCAGTGATGAAGAAAACGAGCAGCTGGCAACCCTAACCCAAAAAAAATCAAATTAAACGATGAAAAATGTCTTTTTAAATGGTTTTTACTTTCAGATGAGATGCATTCTTAACTGTTCAGGCTACTGGGGATTGTTGAGACTGTAACATGAGTTTTTAAATAAATGTTATTCCAATTTTAAATAAAATTCTCTTGTTTTCATTACTTTCCACTATCGCACAGTGTTGCCGTATGGTAACGAACCCTAAAAACTACTAAAAAATAATATCTTTTGAAAATGTTTCTTGATTATGTTTACTTGGTCTATTTTAAGACAAAAAAAACACCCAAAACATTTTTTTACCAACTGGGATCATAATGCGTACCATAGAGGGTTAACAAAATAAGGGTGTGATTTGGCTTCTTTGTGTGTGTGTGTGTGTGTGTGTGTGTGTGGTTCCTCATTAAGCCCTTATTGACGCATCGCCGTAAAAATCGTCGTCGGAGAGGGAAGAAGTGTTTGCCGTCAAATAATCGGCTCATAATACTGTAAGCTCGTTTAAGACGTCAGGCCGTCATGTGGTTTCTGCTGCTTACCTCACACACACACACACACAGTCAGAGAGTGCCATAAAATCCGGGCCGTTACACTGTAAGCGTTATAAAAGTGTGCCGTCAAGTCATTGCTTTCAAATTTGCTGTTTACATAATAGATGTCGCACACTGTCGAGGTACAATCATCATCATCTTCCCCATAAACCTGGGTCGTTACATCGTCAGCACACACACACACACACACACACACACACACACACACACACACACGCACCAGATACTGTACGAGTGCCGCGAAATCTCTATTGCTCTTAAATTCAGCAATTATGTCATAAATGTCAACCACACACACACACATGCGCGTCGTCAGCAGCGTTAGCCGTCGTTACCGGAAGTGTTTAATGGTCAAGGGGGCGGTGAGTGCATCTGTAATAAAGTTCCCCCCTCTCTCCTGAGTCATATATCCATCATGCTTTTGGTTCCCGGGGGGGCCGTTGATCAGCCGCAGGACGTCCAAGAGGAAACGCTTCACTCGGCAACGCCGGGCAAGAAAATTTGTTTGTCCAACTTTAATAAGTTGTTGGAGAAATGTCGCTTTTTAATCTCACACTTTAAGTTAAAATAAATAAAAATGGTTGTAAACTGTGAGACCTTTCTGTCGTCGGTGCGTTTTAATCATCTCTCACCACTTTGTGCAGAAAACACACGAAAGTGGAAAACACCCTCCGGGACGGATTTGTAAAAACAAAGAAACATGGCAGCGAAACAAAAGAAAAACTTGGGCACATGTTATAATTTACCGCCACACACACCAAATCCAGCCGCCGGGGCGAAAGAGAGGAGGGGCGGGGGGGGAGGCTGGAGGCAGTGACAAAAACAATAATTTGAAACAAATGAAGGAACGCAAAAATGTGATTCCGCTTCTTTCTTTTCTATCCAAAACGAGCGGGAGGAGGTGGATTTATCATTTATCTGACTTGGATACTTAAAAAGTGGAAACTCAAAACATATCACTCTTTTTATCCTGGCTTTTATGTAACTTTCCTCTTTTATTGTTAGATTATTCACATATTTCTTCAGCCTGGGGTTTATATCATTCTTTTTCATCTCTTATTGCGCATTTTTTAATTCATTGAGGTATCTAGTTGCCTATTTTTATGGTTCTGATTTTATGTACTTAATGTTTTTATGTTTCAGTTCAGTTTACATGTGGCTTCCACGATGTTTTTCTGCGGTTCTGCCTCACTGCAGTTCCAAAGTGGCTTTAGACTTTCTGTGGATGCATTTATTTGGTGTGAAAATGGTCAAAATTTAATATAAAATATTGGCAAAAATCAACTTTCTGCTGCCTCAAACCAAACTAATTATCAGCCTTCAAAAGCCGATATCAGTTAAACTTTTATCTGAATCTTGTTGTTGTCTTTACCCGGCTCTCGCTTTCTAAAAATGTAACTGTAAAGAAAACAATATGAACTTAGTGGACTCAAACTTTTGTGCAAAAAGCATTCGGTATGAAAAAAAAAAAATCTTCACAAAAGACCAAACAAACAAACAAACAAAAGCCTGACACGCACACACACACACACACACACACAACACACACCCTGAGGACCACATGGGACCAATTATCTCATTTGCCATGCTCCGTTTGCCAACCCCCAATCTCCTCTAGTGACAGAGAGAGAGAGAGAGAGAGAGAGAGAGAGAGAGAGAGAGAGAGAGAGAGACAAACAGATAAATGCTGACACAGTCATCACCTCATTAGCCTGAGATGGCATGAGTGTGTGTGTGTGTGTGTGTGTGTGTGTGTGTGTGTGTATGTGTGTGTGTGTGTGTGCGGTTAATAAGATGTTTTTGGTTTTGGGCACTGAGAATATTATGGTCCATGTAATACCGAGCAGATGAACGTCCTGATTCCAAATCCAAATGATAACCAAAAAAAAAAAAAAAAAATCCCAAATGTAGTGCCATGTTGAAAAATCTCAGTTTGTGGTGCCTGTTTACACTGATACTTTAATTTTTTTCAGTTTTAATCATTAAATCTGAGGCGAGAGATCCAGTGAAAATCACAAGAAATCGATTTGGAATAAATAAATAAATAAATAAATAAATAAATAAATAAATAAATAAAAATAAAATAAAAAAACAAGATAATTTGCTTGTTGCTTGATGAAGCTCATTGTTCTGTCAAAAAAAAAAAAAAAGCACTGAAAAAAAGTCTAAAATCTCCACTTTAATATCCAAGAGCATCAAATTGAGATTTTACAAGCCTGCATCTTTTCCATTAAAAAAAAAAACCTGAATGCAATATCAAACTGAAGAATGGACACTGTAAACATTTCTGTTGATGTCTGAGTTCAGCCGTCTAATATCTGGGTTAGGGTTAGTTAATATTCAGCTGCAGTGGCCGGGCAGGCGTCATGGCATGACGTCCTCTAGGTGGCGTTTCTGGGCTCTTTCACACCGACCTCGTTCCTCGTCCCGACTTCTGGACTTTTCTGTTTGATCCGAAGCAAAATTCCAGGTGTGAAAAAAGGAGGTGTCAATCTGGATCAAACTGAACCACGATTTGTTTCTCGGGTGAAAACATTGTTTGGATGGTTTGGAAAAAGGAAAAATGAGCCACGGTATCACATGGGGAGAGCAGGAGGCCACGTTTTTAATTAAAGTACGGTCCGACGACGTTATAAAAATAAAAAAAAAAACTCACAAAAACACCGACACTTTCAAACAAATCCAAACTATTGTGCTTTAAGTCTGTGATCGTGATGCCATAATAATATTATTATAGTGCCAACCAAATGAATCTGTTCATTCATTTTTCTCCATGAACTCAAACAGTAAAAATCTGAAGTAAAAACACACCAACATCAGACACACACCCGTCTGCCAACCAATCAGTGATGACGACAGGATGTGGGCGTGTCCTGTAAAGCCCTTTAGTCAACTCGCATGATTAAAATATGAAACCAAAACTAACTAAACTAACCTTTGTTGGGACGTTCAGGTGCAAAAAGCCCCTCAGAGCTCAGGATTAAATACATCAGATACGGCCGCAGTGTGAATCAAACACACTGTACTGTTTTTAACTTTCTGCCTGCCGGGTCGCAGCGTTTTCCAGGTGAAACACACACAGACGGAAGTATTTCAAAAGATAATGAACACACACACACAATGCAGACTAATGGTAGATTCAGTACAATATGATGATAATAATATGAGCTTTGAAATCCAACATGAGTTAAAAAAAAAAACAAAAAAACACAGACACTACCAGGTGGAGGTGACTCAGTGTGTGTGTGTGTGTGTGTGTGTGTGTGTAATATATTCCGACATTTCACTGTTCCACTGGCATGTATATGTTTGTGTGTATGTGCAGTGCAACAGAGGCAGTTCAAGTGTGTGTGTGTGTGTGTGTGTGTTCAGGAGGAGGTGTTTTACTGGAAGAATCCCCCTCCTGCTGCTGAATCATCAGAATGGCTGAGATGGAATCTCCTTCACATCTCCCTGTGACACACACACACATACACACACACTAACACACAATTTCACACTAGTCCTCTGTGTGTTAAAGTATGCTCTCTCTCTCTCTCTCTCTTTATCTTGTTGTGACATCTCTCTCCATCTTTTCAATCTCTGTCTGCCTCTGTCTCTCCCTCTAGAACACACACACATACACACACACACATAAACACACACTTCACGGTTATGTTTGTACCATCAGTGGAACAAAAGAGGCCTTACTTGTCCTTGAATGGCACTGTTGTTCGAATGATGTCTCATCACTGACATCTGTTAGCCTGACACACACACACACACACACACACACACACACACACACACACAGACTGAATGACAGGATGGCTAAACGATCGCTCACCCATGACATCATCACAGCACAACGGAACAGTGGAATGAAAACCCAGTCTGTGTGTGTGTGTGTGTGTGTGTGTGTGTGTGTGTCTGGTAAATGATCTGACCCCCTGTGCCGTTACAGACAGTGGTATTTAGCACCTATTAACACACACACACACACACACACACACACAAAACGTCTGGTCCCATTCAAGTTCCTTGAGAGACAGAATGAAAGAGGAAAAAGTAAAAGACAACTTCAGATTTTAACCCCACATCCAAAATAAGTGCAAAAATAGTAAATTAAAGAAACTGCAACCTTAATATAAATCATTTAAACCAAGATTATAAAACATGTATTGTTAAAGACGATCATTTGGTGACCAAAAACAAACAAAAAAAGCACCAAAAAGAAACAGGGAGCACTTAGATAACGTTATATTTGAATGTGGACCTGCTCTATAGTGAGCAAAAAGTCCCGGTACCCATTTTTTGGAGGAAATTAAACACCTCTTGTCTTGTTATTTTCCTATATGAATCGAAAAGTAGATCCGGCTGGTAAGCACATCGTAACCTTGCGCCAGGAAGAAACAACCTGATAGTACTTTGACAAATAACTAATTACATGAAAAAAAAAATGGGTACCAGGACTTGTTTTTGATGTCGGCATAATCTGCTCTGTTGGTGTCGGTTCATGAGCTAAACGAGCTAAAAGAATGTGGATTAGCAGGATTAGCGTGGAGCAGCTAATAAGGATGTCTCACCACGATGCACAAACCAAGACTTCGGCTTCAAATTGGGTGCTATCGTTTCCTGCCACGACATAGCAATTAATTTCAGAGTAAAATATCTAATTAGAAGTTGAATATCAGTGATAATATTACAGCTAAGAATTAAAACATGTCATTATGGCTGGAAATCAGGGAGACTTTGACATTTTATTTCATGTCAGATGTTCATTGTTCACCTCTGTTATTTCACCTCTATTTTATTTATTATTATATATGGCCTTTTTTACTCTGTTGGCTGTCAGGTCATTCGCTCTGCTCGTACATGTGGCCGTGCTCACATGTATTTGGAGTTAGTCAGAGTCGCCGGTGAAGATTTCTTGGGTAAACACGGGAACAGAGGCGTGTCTGTTTCCCCCGCTGAGCAAAAGTGACAGATTTAAGCTCAAAATGTCAAAGTTTACCTTCATGAAGCAACAGAGAGAGGTGGGCGCACTTTACTGGACAGCTGCTGTTCTGTGTGTGTGTGTGTGTGTGTGTGTGTGTGTGTGTGTGTGTGAGTGAGTGGGTGGACGAGGATGACTAACTCTCCCTCCATTTGTTTCTCACACTGACCAGACAGCCAGCGCACTGAGAGAATATCTTTCCTTCTGTCTTTCCATCAACCCCTCCTCCTCTTTATCCTCCCTTCTTTTCCCACCCTCCTTCTTTTCCTCCTTCTTTCTTCTCACCTAAACCTTTTCTGTGAATCCACTTTGACCCAAAAACCCAGAAAATACCAGCTGCAACACTGAAACCACATTGAGAGTGTTTGAAAACAGTTCAACATCATCACCGATATTTGTATGATGTATTATGATTTGATTTAAAAAGTGTACTGTGTGATACTGCGCATTATAGTACACATTCATTAGTATATAAAATAGCTCCAGTGGTGTGTGTGTGTGAGTCAGGGGAGTCAGCAGCGGAGCCGCCCCACCTGGGAGGGCCCGTCCCTGGGCTGTGCAGTCAGGAAAGTCCCTCGCCTCCCTGTTCTCTTTATCCTCCTGAATGGATGCTAATGTCAGCTGTTCGTTATCACTCTACCTCCACAAAAGGCTTTTACGCCCCCAAAAAGTTCCCTGTTTTACATTCAAACGGAAGGATCACCTTCGTCTGTGCTGCACAATCACATTAATGTTCTTTTTTTTTTTTCTATTACTTAAATATCTTTAATTTGACTGTTTTTATTGCCAAAATCACTGTGATCACCATGTCTCTGTACCAACCAGCTTTAGGTCTTCCTACAAAAAAACAGCATTGCATTGATCAGTTGTACAATATATATACAGGGTGACCCAAAAAAACGGGAATCTTTGAAGTGCGTATTGGCAGACGTGAGCAAGTGGCAGCACAATTTTTAAAAAATGAATATTCCGTCATTGTTTCTTAAATGGCATGTTTTAAGGTTTCAATTACTATGAATAAAATATTTTTCTTCCATCACTCATGGTTTTATTGGATTGTTAAAAAGTTCCCGTTTTTTTGGGTCACGCTGTATATGTAATCAATCAAACTGCATCATATCAGATGTGAATTTTATTTTCATATCGTGTTTCTAAGCATATAACCTTATAGATGTTTGTAAGAGTATTTGTATAAACACATAACCTTTGTTTGTTTATTGTTTGTTTTTTGAGGAAAGTTAAATGTCTCTCGTTATTTTCCTATTTGAATTGGAAAGTAGATCCGGCAGGAAACCCTCGCATAGTATCCTTGCGCCACGGTGAAACAACTTGACAGTGCTTTTACAAATAATTGTAATTGCACGGAAATAAAAAATGGGAACCGGGACTCGTTACTGTTTATATTTTCATAATCCACCTTATTGGTGTTTGTTTATGAGCTCAAAGTGTTTTATTTGGAAGCTTTTGTTTACATTTTGTGAATCTACTAACTGAAATAAGTTAGTGTGGTGTGATGTAGTGTAAGGCGACTTATTGTGGGCGTTTCAGCATTTATTAAGGAATTAAAATCATCAGTTTGCTTCGCCATTATAGCTCAAGTTATTTATTTATTCATTCACAAAGAAAAATAAAGCGAGTGATGAGAATTTGAAGTTAATGAAGCGGCTGCCGGAGGGGGAGGGCCGGGATTGGACAGCATCCAGGCTTCGGTTTCACAGCCACTTCTCTTGGTTTTGTTTGTTACCGTGTTCAAAGAGAGAGCAATGAAACTGTTGTATTTTATTTTAGCAGCTGGTTAGAACACACACGGCGATGTGGTGCGCAGCGACACACACACACACACACACACACACACACACACACACGTGAGCGGGGTCCAGACATGGTGGGGTTTGAAGTCGTGGGAGCGCGGTGGGGGGGTGCAGGATGGAGAGAGAGGAGCTGGAGAGGAGGAGGACAGGAGGAGGACGGATGGGAAAATGGAGGAGCAGAGGAGGACAGACAGCTGCTGACTTCAAAGAGCCTCCAGCCAAACTCCTCCTCCTCCTCTTCATCTCTCTGCATCCTCCACTGTTTTCCATCTCCATCACAAAATAGTACCAAAATAACTTTATGACAACCACAATCAATTTATTTTATTGTTATTGACCATTTTTATTGTTTTAAAGCTGGAAAGGCCAACAGTTTAGGAGCCGGCCAATGAGCTGTCAATGGAAGAAGATGCATATTAATTCCTTGTGTGAGTTTGAACGGTGAAAAACTCAAAACAGCTGTGGGTTTGGATGTTGGATGTTGGATGTGGTTTGGCCTTTTCCAGATACCGGCGAGTCGTCGCGGTCTTCCTCTGATACGATCAAACCACGACAACACGCTTTAATATCGCTGTTATTTCTGCAGTGTGTCTGATGTCCGACCGCAGAGACCAGCGCCGTGTGAGGAGGGCAGCTTTTATTCAACCAAACCTGCTTTACTGGAGCACATCACCACCTGAAACACACACACACACACCCTTATAATAATTAATATAGCAATTGAACTCATGCAGTTTTTAATTTCTCACATTGTGGAAAGATGTCAGATATAATTATAGGCACATGTGGCTTTTCCCTTTTACACAAATCCTTTTGTTTTTCTTGACTTGTTCACATTTTTTAGATTTGTTAGGGAACAGCCTTTTTTGAGTACAAATGATGTCATAGTTCTACACATTTCATGTTTTTTTTTTTATTATTATTTTACTCATACTTGCCCTCTCTCTACATAAAGATGATTATTAATATTTCCTTTTAATTTATGTGATTTTTTAATGGTATGGCTTTGGGGCTGAGAACCTGCCCCCTCCAGGTCATGGCACTCACACAGCAAATGTATAAATAAATAAATAAATAAATAAATAAATAAAACCATAGTGAACAATATGTTAGCTGACTAATCTGCCCCCCTCCTTGCGTTGGCGTCTGACCCAGGAAGCTGCAGCTGGAGGTCATGTTGTGTCTGGGCGGGTTCAGGGGTCACGGGGGTGAGTGGCGTCCCGCCGGGCTCTCCCAGGACATACAGTAGGACGTCCGCTGGGTTACCATGGTGACGTGGCTATGCGAATGACAGGCACGGATGGCGACGAACAGAGCGGTAACTACCTGGAAAAATCAGGCTGCGAGTTGCCGCTGTTTATTTATTTATTTATTTTTTGGCAGAATAGAAAGTTAACATGGCTATTTATGAGTTAAAGGTGCAGTCCACAGATAATTATGTTTGCTAATCATCACTGAGCCTTTTAATGTAATGTTAACAAAAGTATTAGACCTGTAAGTGGTTGGGGAAGTTGGACGGTCGCCCTCTGGGAAACTCTTTCTGTGGTGTGTTTCGGAAATCCGACCACTTAACGGGATAAATGACTGAAAATATCCACAAAGCTCTGTTTGGCTGACACTGTGCAGAGTTTATGTGAGACGGTGGCCGTGGACAGAGAGAGGGGGAAGATAACTGCGTGGTAGGGCTGGGTGATACGGACAAAACCAAATTTCACAATATTTTTTGACTGAATAGCTGCTTTATTGAATATTTACACTATGAGATTTTTGATAAACTGCCATTAGTAATGTGGATTTGACGGCAAAACAGGGAGAGGTAAATAACAGAGCAGGTAAAACAAATTAAAATGCTGTAATCTAGTCTTTAAAACCAGAAAAAGATTATAATCTAGAGTCTTATATCACAGTATTAACATAATATCGATATACTGCCCAGCCCGGCTGCTGGGTTGTGTTGGTGGCCAGCGAAAGTTGGTGTGTGAAATGACAGTAATGTGGTTATTTGCAGGTGATGCATTTGAAATATTCCTTGATTTTTCTCAGTAGAATTTAGTGAGTCTCCGCACTGAGGGTTACTGGCTTTTTTAGACTTTTGAGTTTTTAGTTGTTTAGTTTTTCTATGTTAATGAGAAGCTGCCATGTCAAATGGGACTGTTCAAACTTATAACATTATTTACATGCTACCCATTCCTCCTCTACTGGAGGGTGAGTTTTAATTTGACATTTTTAAATTTAATTTATTTTTATTTTATTTTATTTTATTTTATTTTATTTTATTTTATTTTATTTTATTTTATTTTATTATTCCTTTTGTATATATTATTTTATTATTCCTTTTGTATATTTTATTTTCTTCTTTATTCTATCTTTATTTTCTTCTTTATTCTATATTTATTTTATTTTATTGTATTTAATTTTATTTTTGTAGTTTTTTGTGGTTAAAGGCTGTTTCAAAACTTAATCCATCCTGATAACCTGACGAAAAAAAAATATTTGGGAAATACAGCATTTCTAATTTATTTATTTAATTTATTTATTTATTTATTGAATTTTTGTTTGGCTTCGTTTTTTGTATGCAGTCCCAAAAAATCAGTATAGGCCTTCAAAATGCCCATATGACCCATTAAAAAAGAAAACTGATCTCACCTCTGGTTAGTTTTTGATAAAGCATGGAACCGCGAGTGTTTAGTCTCTTCATTTAGTCTTTAAACGTTTACATGTAGTTTGGAGTTTGGAAACCTAAACTGGCGAGGCGGGGCAGCAGCTGTTCTAGCAGTGTGTGTGTGTGTGTGTGTGTGCGTGCATATGTGTTTGTGCTGAAGGGCCAGAGGTGACGTTAAAGAGGGGTTGAAGTGTGTCAGTGCAGGTGCTGGGGCGTAAGAAGGCGTGGATTTTACCTAAGGAATCAAGTTGCTTGTGTTTGTGTGTGTGTGCGTGTGTGTGTGTGTGTGTGTGTGTGTGTGTGTGTGCGCTCCTGCTCCTTCAACACTAAACTCTCAATCTACTGTGATTACAGCTCGCAGCAGGTGTTAAAGCTTTGATTATACACACGCTATATGATCTTACATATCAGATTTTTCAACAAGGCCTCGGTGAGTTTTAAAAGTCAGACAACAGTAACAATGTTTTTTTTTTTTTTTTTTATTGGCCGAGCTGGCTTTCAGAAGAAAAGTGTTCAGTGTTTCCAGCATGATTTTACTCTCGTCTGGGTGGAAAACCCCCCTGAACCAGTGTTCAGTAAAGCTTGTGTAGGTAACTTTTGTCCTAAACACACCTGGGGTCAACTGAGATTAAAATAAAAGACCCATGTGTAAATCTGTACTTTCAGATTCATAATTTTACAAATCCGTGCCCTGGGATTTGGGATCCATGCATTTAAATGCCCTCTTTTCTTCAGAGAATAGGGACTGTAATCTGAGGGCATGGATTATGAATCTGAGAGCACAGTTTCTAATCTGAGTGTACAGATTTAGACTGTTTTTTTTAATTATTATTATTATTTTAATCAGTTTTTCTAAAGCTAAATGCACTGAGAGACGTTTTGGTGCATGCTGAAGATGCTCCAAAAGAGGTCCTCAAAAATAATATTAAATAGGAAAATGTGTGTGCCCTCCCTTTAAAGCTGGACTAAGTGATTTCTGACCACTAGGGGGCGTTGAGAGTTCTGTTCAAGCTTGTACAAAACCAAAAGCTAAGGTGAAAAAATATAAATATATTTTTTGGATGGAGACGAGGGCTACATGTAAATCTCACAAAGGCTCCTGTTGGATTAACTTGGATTATTTAGTCTGAGCTGCAGTTTGAAGATGTGGTGACGCTGCAGACTTTCAGCTGCAAGATAAACTCCTCTGAATGAAGTTTATTTTCTGCGGCCGCGGCGCCGAGCGCAGCCACAGAGGCTTTATCTGCAGAGTGTGACGTTTCAGCGTCGCTTCGCATGAGGCTGAAGAGGAAATTTAGAAAGTTGAGCACATACCAGGAAATAACAACAGGCTGTGAACTGTAAGGTGGAAATAAGACCCAGAGTGACGACTCTCACAGTGCAAGGGAGCATTTTGCTAAAAAAAAAAAAAAAAAAAAAAAAAAGTAATTGTGAAAGTAAAAATGAAATATTGCATAATGTAGCTTTAATAATAATAATAATAATAATAATAATAATAATAATACAACGTGGACTGAAAATTACCAAATAATGCCAACCTCACCCCTTTAACTTTGGCATTTAAAGTGCAAGCATGAAATCTAAATGTTGGACTTTTATGATGAAAACATCTCTGAGAAATCAAATGACTCTCTCTCTCTCTCTCTCTCTCTCTCTCTCTCTCTCTCTCTCACACACACACACACACACTTTGTGTTTTGTTTTCCTGTCCTTAACTTACCTTCACTCCATACTCCCAACCTGGTACACAAACACACACACACACACGCTTAAACAAACCACAACCACAACACGTATGGGCGGTCAAAAGCACACTACACATCTCTCTCTCTCTTTCTCTCCCTCTCTCTCTCTCTTTCTCTCCCTCTCTCTCTCTCTCTCTCTCTCTCTCTCTAACCACAGCTACTTCCTTGGTGAAAACTGTTGGCTGTGTGTGTGTGTGTGTGTGTGTGTAGGGGGGGGCAGGTGGTTAGTTTGACTACATATACACTCACACACACACGCACACACACACACACACACAGAGGCTCCAAAGCCACAATACCAGATTAATAGAAACCAAACTAAGCGGCTTGCGATATCGGCAGAGAGAAGATGGCTGTTTGGTGACGCTGAGTGGCAGAGAGAGAGAGTCCAGCGTGAGGAGGAAAAAGTTATCAGCGAGGGGATTTGGAGAACCACAAACCAAGACCAAGAAACCAGAGAGAGAGAGAGAGAGAGAGAGAGAGAGGAAGAAAGAGAGATTTTAATGGAGAAGCAGAGAAAGAGCGGAAGCAGAGGAAAGAGAAACTAGAGAAACAAGAGAGAGAGAGAGAGAGAGAGAGAGAGAGAGAGAGTTGTCGATTTCATTGCATCTGAGTCACATCTCGTCTGGAAAAATCACAAGGACTGTCTCCGCCGCCGCTGCCCAGGACCAGATGCTTCAGCTGGGGTAAGAACACCACAACCCCAGCCTCTGCCTCGGCACCTCCACAACTCTTTGCTTCTTCTTCTTTCTTTTTTTTTTTTTTTCTTTTTTTTTTTGTGGTGTTTTTTCTCCCCCCCCCCCCTCACTGTGGCACAGTTTCTGCAACGGCTGCCGTGAAGCGATTTGAATATCAGCCCCATCATGTCAGCCGCTCTTGTTAGACAGTAAAACCCTGCAGAGAGACTTTGCAGAGTGGCGGCGTGCTGCAGGCGGCCTCTGTCGTCCGTGCCGCCGTTTCTCAAAATGACGAGCGCGTTTCTCATTCATTCTGCCGCTTCCTGGAACGGCGAGGGTGCAGCTGCTCGCCCTTGCCCTTCAGTCAAAACTTTTCTTTTTCTCCGTCTTTGCAGAGGAGAAACATGCTGGAGGTGATGCAGCTGCGTTCTCTCGGTTTTGTGCCGTAAAGCAACGCAGCAGCTTCCCTCCTAATCTGATCTGTGTCGTGCAAGTTTGCCACTTTTCTCACTTGTGGCTTTGACCACACCAGGGATTCTGCATGTTTAGTGCAATAAACTTCATGTTTCTGCTGATTTTCTTCCCCAAAACAGTGATATTTCAGAGCTGTCATATCATTTCTCCTCCCTTTTCTCCAGCCGTTGGTTTTCCATTCCTTCCACTACAAAATTAAAAAAAAAAAAGAACTTTCAGAGACATCAAACATTCTTCACACCAGTTTTCCAACACCATAATAAAGTCCTCCACATGAGTTTTCCTGAAAGCAGCAGCACTGTCGGGTTGAGTGAAACGCTCCCTCCGCCAGGGAAAATAGATAGATAGATAGATACTTTATTCATCCCAAAGGAAATTCACAGAAATTTCAACAGTATCCACAGATTACAGATTAAATAAATAAAAAAAAGAAAGAATAAAAGATGACACTAGAGATCTAAGTACCCAATGTGCAAAACAACCGTGTGCATAGATGTATACAATGTGCAAATTTACAGTATAAACAGATGATAAATAGCAGCAAGCAATATATACACTATAAACAAGGAATATATAAAAAAATAGAAATATGAACAATTTAAACAGCAGAGAAAAATAGTCCCCATGAGAACATTTGCTTCACACAGCCATTTGTGAGTCGTGTGGTTTCTGAATGTTGATGATTTTGTTCGCCACAGAAGCAGACTACTTCAACCAAAAACTCAAATTTGATAATTGAGGGCTTTTTTCACTATAGGTTGTGAAATCTTTAGTACCCCTGCATGATTTACAGCGTGGTTTGTTGACACGAAAAATGTGGAGAAATTGCAGTAAAATGGGCCAAAATCAGTGGCATGGGTCTTAAAATGAAGAGTAAGAAAGTTGGTATGTTCATATCCAGAGTCATAACAAATACCACACATCAACACTTAGGCCTCATTGCGATTCTGCCTTTCCGGTCTCTCTCTGCTATCACATAAAGCAAAAACGCCTAAAATAACCATAGAAATGAATGGATTATTACTCATATATGAGGAATAAAAGCGTATAATACATCCACCAAAGCTGGTCTGTTAACTCTGCTGTGGTTTTGCATCTTTCAAAGCAATTTTTCAGCTTTGTGTTGCTGCTCAAAGTCGATTTGTTTGTTCAAAAGGTACGGACAAGTGTTACCTGCTCACATTCAGTGCTAAGCTTCCCTGTGGTTCTAGGTCGACTGATGGAGCGTATCACATTTGAATACCTAATATCCAGTGGCATTGTAAAGCAGCATTGTAAACGAAGCCCAGCACTCAGGTGAAGCCCAATAAATAAATAAAAATCAGTCGTTTTAATTTAATGTCTCATGGCAGTATATCATGTGTGATTAACCGTGCCAACTAATGAAGAATAAACTGGTGCGGCTCTAGTCTGTTCACTCTGGTGAATGAACACATGCATTCACACACACACACACACACACACACACACACACACACAGATGTGGTTTGTGGTTAAGAGTCTGGCCATGGATGTTGATGTTTCAGCTTGAATCTCATATTGACCTTGAGTGTGTGTGTGTATGTGTGTGTGTGTGTGTGTGTGTGTTATGTTCATGCGCAGGCCTGATAAAAGGGAGGACAAATAAAAACAGGAAGAAGGAAGAGGCGGAATCAACACATGGCATCCAACATCTTTGAGTCTCTGTCGTCCTACCAGTCCGCCTTCCTGCGCGGTAAGTGTGTGTGTGTGTATGTGTGTGTAAATGTGTGTGTATTAATGTGCATCTATACCCATACTCAAGGCGTTTTGCGCTCTGTTGATATGTTTTTGTTGAGATGTTCATTATTTGAGATGAAATGTGAGGTCAGAATTGACAAGATTACTCTCCGTAAGTTTTCCCTGCAGAGTTCAGATGCAAATGATGTAATATGTTAAGATAATAATGATGTTTTGATCACATTTCATTTGGACTGTCCAGTAATAATACTCATCTTTGCATCAACTTTGTACCAGCTGAGTTTCAAACTGACAAATGAGAAGTCCGAGAATGCGGCGTTTGATTCGTCCCGAGCGCGGATTTTAACAAATTACAGACACAGGAGCCGCCCACAAATCCAGATTTTTTCCTCAGTGCCTTTAGTTTGGTTGGACCCTCTGTGGATGACGCTGGTTTTGTTACCTACACGAGCTTTAATGCTGTTTCAGATGTTTTAACCCTATAAAGCCATTCGTATCATATATGATGCACATTTTAAATTCCGTTTTTCATTTTCAGTTTAATCAATTCTTGATCAAAATACTGTTGTATACCTTTGAACACTTCCCCTGTTCACCCTGGACCATACCATTGGCACTTCAAGTACATATCATATATCATACACCAGAAAGGTCTTGTAATAACATATTTTTTGATTTTTTTTTAATATATATTTTGTTATAGGACTAAATAAAGGGTTCAATTTCAAAAAATTGGAATTTTCTGCCAATTCTTTCATAGTTCAGACTTTATAGGGTTAAAACAGGCCGCAAGTGACGCAGCATGACGTGACGTCTTTCCCAAAATCGTTAACAGACGCCTCGTGTCTGTTTTTGAGGCGCCTGGTCCACTACAACTCACTTATTTTGCCTTTATCAAAGTCCAATAAATTGAAAAAGTGTTCACATGTTGACTGGATGCATGAAATTTGACGTTTGCAGAGTCGATCAGCCGTCATGACGTGCTGCCCTGATGCACGGATACAGTTAGGACAAGGTGTTTGGATCAGGGTTGATAATAACTACATTAACTGTATCCGTCTTCCTGGTGTCTATATTTAAAAACACATCATGCCAACAAGTAAAATCTCAATCGAAACCTGCCTGAAATTACCTTAATGAGCTACTAAACCACAAGTAATTTCATGATGACGGCTTTCAGTGGCGAGTTTAGTGTCTCAAAGCCGCTGTGACTCCGTGGGAAACACCGAGGAGTGTGTTTGGTTCTGAGTGTGGTCAAACCGAAAGATACATGAATGCTGGTGCAAAATAACAACGAGCAGCAGCATCAGTCAAACAACATGAGCAAGTGACCTTTAAAACGCCGTATCAGTCACACGTTCACGGTAAGGACAAAACCGAAAGAGCGTGGGCAAACATGATGGGGGTGTGAGCTGCACACTCTTACTCACAGCGATGGCATGAATATGTTCAAGTTGTTGGAGTTGCCAAGTGTAGCTACACACACACACACACACACACACACACACACCCCGCACCGTTTCAGGTGTCTTGCAAAAGAGCACCTTGGTCGTGCATTTGCTCTGCTCGGATTTTCCCAGGGAGTCCGGGGGTTTGAACTTGCAACCTTTGGGTCACGGGGCTGCACACGGCTTGACTTACAGCGCAGAGGGAGGATGAGGAGAGGGAGGAGAGAGAGAGAGAGAGGGATGAAGCAGACATTCCTTTGGGCTTCATCAACCAGCAGCTGTGTGAATAACTGTACATGCCTTTTTCTTTTTTTTTTTTTTCCCCAGCATTGACTCGCTCTGTGTTGCACGGCGCAGCACAATAATCCACATATTTTCATATCGGTCATCACCGTCTGTCACTAATTCATGTGATGTCACCCTGACTCAGCCTGCAGCCCTGCAGCCGCGCTCCTGAAAGCTTTGACATCTGCTGCTCTCTGGGAAAAATCCTCCACCGCACAGGACATCACGCACTTCACATTTCTGTTTTCTTTGCAATAAATACAAGAAGAAATAACATTATACATCGCAGCAAAATATTACCACAAAGATGTTTCGTAATTAATGCGTTTAATGTCAACAACAAGTCCTCCAACCCACACGACCACGTGGGTCGCGAGCATGCTTAAGGTTAAAGTCAGGAAAAAGTTATTGTCAAGGTTCGGGAAAGGTTTGTCTAAATGTTAGTGTTAGGAAAAGGTCAAGGTAAAGGTCACAGAAAGTTTCCTAAACATTAGATAATGAACATTAGCTAGTCAACTAAAAACAAAGGCTGCTCTCACTTGGGTTTGAAGTCGGGCCGGCAGAGTTAAAGTCACTGGTATCACTTTACAATAAGAGTACAACAATTAACGTTAGTTAATGCTGTAATAAACATGAAGTAAAAGGTAATAAACATTAAGCAACAGGTAATAAACATTAAGTAAAAGGTAATAAACATTAAGTAACAGGTAATAAACATTAAGTAACAGGTAATAATCATTAAGTAACAGTTAACTAACTGTTAACTAATGTGTCTAAGAATCATGTACTAATGCTGTTCATGCTAAGGTATTAATTTATATGTTATTTAAGGGTTATTGTAGATATTATTAACATTAGTAAATGCCATAATAATCATTAACTAACCATTAATTAACCATTACGGCATTAACTAACATTAATTGTTGTACTCTTATTGTAAAGTGTTACCAAGTCACTTAACTTCAGGTATAGGTGGTAATACGACATATGGGGTCAATTTGCTGGAGGACAGTCTCACACTGAGGTTTGTTGTCACTGCAGCCTCTTAAAAATAGACTTGAACTGATTGCAATGCAATAGAATAGAAAGGACCAAAGGTTTCATTGAAAAACACTGAAGCGGCGCTCGGAGAATTCCTGGAGGATCGCGGAAAGCCGCGGAGAAGTCGTGCAATTTTTACATTAAAACCCTTTCGACCTGATATACAAACAATCTTTTGTTCACTGCGGCCGCTCGCTCGTCGTGAATTACGTTTAGTCAAATGACATAATCTTCTGTTACAATGCATGTTGTTGCCAGGAAGAGGAGACGTTTGCATGGAATTTGAATAGAGGCACGCAGGCCGGCAGCTGACGGGAAGAAAGGAGCTGATTTCGATTCGGTTTAAACGAGGAGAGGATGAGTTCTGCACGAGAGGGACTCTGGAGTCATTTTTATTTGAGGATGGAGGAACATTTTCACAAACCATACTGTGATGCCACATGTGCAAAATAGTCGGCTACTGCAGACAAAACCTTACCGTTCCCTTTACTCTTAAATGAATATAGAGAGTAAATTAATTTCAGAGATTAAACACCATTATGCTCACTTTTCCCTGTCGTCTAAATAGAATAAATAATCTGTTTCCAAGCCGTGATTTTGCTTTTAAAATAGTCTTGACAAAAAATGCATCAAAGCTAAGTCTTGTTTATGTTTGTATCAACAGCAGTTCTAATGTAAATTAGGCCATTTACCTCTGTGTAGACTTGCATATGACATACATTTGTCTCAAACACAAATTAAATTCATATTCAGCTTTGAGCACACTGTGGATTATCGGTCTCTGAGTTACTTGGTAAAGATAAATTTGTATCGATATATTTTTATTATTTGAGCACCGTGATGCACAGCAGGTTTGTTCAAATGATAGTTGAACCTCAGCCACATGTGCATTACGAGGCATAAACAATGAATTGTTTTTTTTTTCATGCTGTGAGATTCATATCAAAGCGAAACAGACAAGTAGAACCTCCAAGCCGAGGTTTTGTGGTTTCAGAGATGTACAGTACGATAAGACTCTCCAAGTAAAGCGACAAAAATAAAACAAAACCCGCCGCGCTGTTTATCACCAGATCAGCGCAAACACACCCACTGCTGTGCCACAGTGGCTCACCAGCAAACCAAACACACCCAAGTGAGGAGAGGCCATTTCTGACTCACCCAGACCGAGACAAGATGTTGGACACCATTCTCACCTCTGTACGTCCTGCGGTTCGAATCCTGTGGGTGGCATTTCATGTTAGCTTAGCATAAACACTTGAGGTCTATGGGAGTCGTTAGCCTAGCTCCATCCAATTGAAAAAATAAACTCTACAGCAACTCTGAGGCTGTTTTTGTCGGCCTTTTTCGTGCTTCACCTGTTTTTATTTCCACATTCCCTGGTCGGTCTGGGACAGATTTCCAGCCAGCATGGTTCAAGTTGGACCAATCAGAACCATTTGTCTCATATGGGGCGGGTTTTATTTGATTATTATTCGTTGCCACTCGTTCCGTCGCTCTGGTCGGTTGTAGCTCTGTCCAGTTGCGTGCGACCGTATTTCAGACGCCCCTTGGAAATGGAAAATGAACTGAGAGGTTCCAGAATAACTCACATTTGCAGTTTTCTTCTGCAAAGACTATTTAAAAACTTAAACCTTGTTTTTAGCAGCACAGCAGCTTTTGGGCATTTTTTTTTTAACACAAAGTCAAACACAGTGTAGAGGCTGATGATCTCATTAGTCTCATTAGTTAACAGCTGTTATATTAGTATCTCATTGTGGTGATTGATCAGTTATTGATGCTGAAAAATAACACATAGTCCCAACTTTGGCTCACTGGGGTGAAGCTGAGGGGAAAGTTTGCCTTCATGTAAAACTGAATGTTTATTTCTGGTGTTACCCTGCTGATTATGTTGTTTGTATATTAGATAACAAGATTATATCGTAAGAATCACATTATGATCTGTTTTCAAAGTGTGTTTGCAGTCGATTGGCTGCATCTAAACAAAAAGTAAAGCTGCAAATTCATCTTATCTTCACACGATTAAATCCTCACCAAGGGCTTTGAATTGTTGAGGTGAACTGACTTCAGGCAGATAAAATCGTTTAGAGTGGAGGAAGGAAAATAAAAAAAAAAAATGTAAAAAAAAAAAAAAAAAACGAGCTCAGAGAGCATCATGTCACAGGTTCTCCTCGGCGTCTCTGCCACGGAAAATTCTGAGAAAGCTGCGAGTGTGTGTGTGTGTGTGTGTAAGTGTGTTTCCTGTTGATGCTGGGTGCAGCGTTTGTCAGTTTGCAGTTTGCAAGTATCACCAACAGCAGCCTGCATGCACACACTCACACTTTCTCACACACACACACACACACACACACACACACACACACACACACTCCGTCTTGTGTTCTCACTTGTGACCTCGTGTGCACTTGCAGAGCCTCGGTGAGCGTTTCTCTCCGGCGGCTCTCGCAGCGTGGGACATTTGTGCAATAAGTCATGAAAGCTCGTATCTGCGTTTGTGCTCATTTCTAATCAGAATCACCTGCAACAAGGCTCTGGATTCGGATGCAGAGAGTGTGTGTTTTGTGAGGCGTGAACACACAGCCAGTGAACAAACAGTCAGCTATTTTTTTTCATCTTTTTTTTATCTGTTTTTGCAAATAAATTCTTCAGATATGCAGCAGTTTAGAAAAGTATTCACCCTTCATGACTTACTCACCGTGCATTTGGGACATCAGGTGTCAAATTTACACAAACGCTCATTACCAGTTTGTGCTGAATGGAAATTTATGTGAAAAGCATAAAATTAGTTTGCAGGAGCAGCCGCTTTACTGGTTTTGAGATGTGGGATGCTGTTCCTTAAAGATGCCAGTTTAAAAAAAAAAAAATGCATTAACAATATTACCGGAAGGAAAAATAGGGCAGCTTTCCCAATACTTACACTGTTTGTGTTTATATGGGAATGTATACACACACACACTGTATATATAGAGTGTGTATACACAATTTGTACACTATATATGTGGTGTGCATGTACTGAAAATATACTATTCCTAAGTGTGTATTTAGTAGCTTTAGTGTGTGTAAGTCCACTTTCCTGCTGGCAAACCTTTATGTGTGACTGTTGGTCAGTGTGTGACTCTGTGTGTGTGTGTGTGTGTGTGTGTGTGTGTGTGTGTGTGTGAACTGACACTCTCTTGCTCTTCAGTACTAGAAGTGGTTGATGGTGTCCCACACACTCAAAGGCATTAAAATCACGTTTCCCGCCTGTGTGCTGTGGTTACATGCTGTGTGTGTGTGTGTGTGTGTGTGTGTTTTAGAAACACCACATATCAACCTTACTGCTTTTTTTTTTTTTTTTTTTTTTCCAACTAGCACCCACTTGGAGCTGCCCAGTACAACCGCAGCGTCAGCAGACAGATTTTGCGGGTTTGTGATCTAACCTCACGGCCCGCTGAGCCGCTTGGGAAGCAGTGACGGTTAAAAAAAAAAAAAGAAAGAAAGAAAAAAAAGAAGAAGATAATCTGTGATGACTAAAAACCACATTCATCAACATGATGGAGGGAAGGAGGAGGAGCCCTCATCTTTTAGCAGACAGTCAGGCTTTTATCTCCTCACACTCATGAGACAAAACTCTGCCTGCCGATTAGAGTTTGGTTTTAATTCCAGATGAAATCACAGGTTATCTGGAGGGCTGGTGGTTGAATTAATGCAGCATAGTGTGGCTATAGACGCTTGTCAAGTATCACAAAGAATCGATACAACATTTACAGTTTTTATGACAGAGTTGGTCCCATTTTGCTGCAGTAAAAATGACTGAACGGACTCAAAACTTTTATTTTCTCAGATAAAACATGTTGGTAAAGTTTTCCTTTAAGCTGCAGTTGAAAAAAAGGGACGTAAATTGCAACACAGTGTTTAAAATGGCAGTGCTATCGTATCGTAAAAGTTAGGTTTAGGGTTAATTTTAGGATTGTCTCTGTCTCCTCTCGTCCTCTGAACGTTATGTCATCCTCCAAACTTCCCTTTATCTCTCCGTCTGCACCACTCGCTGGTTTTCTAACTACAGATCCTCTCAATACACTTCAGCTCTATCTGTGTGTGTGCATGAGTGTGTGTGTGTGTGTGTGTGTGTGGTCAGTTAGCCCTTATCTCTCTTTGAGTTGAGATTCGGGGCAGAAAATTTGCGTTTAAGCCTCGATAACCCAGAGACAAAATGTCCCAGGCAAAGAAAACGCCCTGATATTTTTGTGCTGCTGTGAAACTCAAAAAGGTAAAAAGTCTCACCGCTCTGTTAGTTATTTCAAAAGTCACATTATTACTTTACTTTATTCATCCCTGGAAGCTGTGATATTGCACGACTGGTATTTTTGATTCATGTCTTACTGCTATTTGTCATCAGAGATGTTGGAATCCTGTATGAAGGTCAATGGGGACGATTAGTTTTTGAATAACTGGGTTGTAAATGGATGATAATGAAAGTAGTCAGGATTTTCTTTTCAGTCACCACTGAAATTGAAATAATAGTAACTTCTTTAAAGAGCTTGGGGGGGAAACATGGGGGGAAAAGGCGATCAGCAAATGAGAAAAAAAAATACAGGAATATTGGCCCAAAAAAGCAAAAACAATTATAAGAAGATAACCAGAAATATAAAAAAAAAAAATAAAAAAAACCCTGAAAAATAGCAAAAAAAAAAAAAAAAAAAGAGAAGAAAACTCTATTTGTAATAATTAAAATGAAGTATTTAAACATGAGGTCAGTGATGCAGACTCAATATGATCGCTTGTGAAAAAAACGGGCATATAATTTCTGTCAGACTCGTGTGTGTGTATGTGTGTGTATGTGTGTTGTGTTTAATATTTGTCAGCACATCGCGTCAGATGTCAGACAAATTTGCTTGATTTTGTTCAAAAACATGGGTGGAAAATTAGCAAATGAGGAAAAAAATCTGGAACATCAGCATGAAATTTACAAAAAAAGAAGAAAAAAGAATAAAACTGAGAATAAAAATGATCAATTTAAACGTGAGGTCAGTGAGTTTTTCCGTTTCGACGCTAGAGAGAGGCGTTCACAGGCGTTTAAAGGGGCGTAAAATGGAATATTTCTGGAATATTTCTGTTGGGTTTGATATTCATCACCCTCCAGTGTGTCAAACTAAATTTGCATTATTTTGACTTTTTGATGCTGGAAAATTAGTTTATTTTCCCAACTTGTATCAATCGCTACTGGGAAACTACTTTGCTGCCATTCATCCCAGTTCTCTTTTTTTCTCTCCTCCACCCCTCCATCTCTCTGCTCCTTCCTCTCCTGCATCCCTCCATCCCTCTTGTTTTCCGGCGCTCCTCCTCGCCGTTCCCAGTCCATATATCTCGCACGTTTGGCTCTAAACAACAGCCACTACAAGTTGTTATTCTGCCTTTCCGTCATCGGAGCGTCGAGCTCACATTGTTCTCCTCCCTGCGTCCATATATCAAAGCCCTTCGAGGCTCGTTTCGGTGCTGTTCTGTCGTTCCCGGGCTTTAATTTACGCCGCCCGTCCCGTCTGAGGCTGTCGTGTCGCGGAGCTCCGGTAGATCCACGGCCACTTCCCACGTCCCAGCATCGTTCGTCTGTCTGCTCCCCGGCCTCGTCGCAGCGCCTGTCCACAGCTGATTCTGGTTATCAGGAGGCTACACCTGCCTGTGTGTGTGTGTGTCTGAGTGTGTGTGTGTGTGTGTGTGTGTAAGTGTGTGTGTGTGTGTGTGGGCAAGAAAGAGAGAGAGTGTGTTATCAGGCGTCGGCATGGCCTAACAGAGGAAACTGCACAGGTCTGCTTCAAGCTGATTTTAAAAGAGAGGTGATGCTAACAGCCCGTGCACAGACATTTCAACACACACACACACACACACACACACACACACACACACACACACACACACACACACACACACACACACACAGTCAAGAGGCAGTCATACAATATATGGCCTTTCCCACATTCATAACTTACCTGACTGTCAGAGTTTGGCTCAAAAACACGTCACACACTCCGTCAGCTCACCTCAGAGCGATGTCTGAGGCCGATGCTGTCCTGCTGATAAACATCACATGGGGCAGTTTGATTGATTATATATTGACTGGAGAACTGATCAACTCATCTGTAGAACTCATCAATATGAATGAAAATGTTTATATTAGTGTCATGTTGTTAATGCAAATTTGGCTTAATCTCTTTTAGCCACCTGGGAGAAAGGCAATGAGCATCTTCACAAGAAATTACCCTAAAATCAGCAAGAAATTAGCAAAATAAAAAGGAAAAAAATATTTAAAAATATATAAAAATATGAAATATTTAAAAAATAAATAAATAAAAAATAAACAAGGAAATAACCTGAAATTAAGCAACAAAAAACATTTAATCTAATTGTAAATATAATAATCATAAATATAGTTTTCCAGATATTTTTTCCCTTTTTTGAATAATTTTTTTTTTTTTTTTTTTTAATTTATTCTTAATTTTCAGGGTTTTATTTTTTTGTTTGTTTGTTTGTTTAGTTTTGTTTTGTTTGTTTTGTTTTTGTTTTTTTTTAGCTAATTTCCAGCGCTATTTCTTGTAACCTTTTACTAATTTTCTCCTTAAATTTTTCGGGTCATTTCTTACTTTGCTCCTCATTGCCTTTTAGCCCTTGTTTTTGAAAGTAATCAAGCCAAACTGGGTGAGAAGCTCAGGGAATCTGGACGCCAAGAAAAGGTATCAACCCTCAAAATGTAATATATGACAAACCCATCCTCTTATTTTTCATTATATCAGCCCGATCATTTGTCTGAAATTCAGATAACAGCTGACATTCAGTAACTACCTCCTGTTCACTGAGGTATAAACAGTAAACATGGCTCTGCAGGTGGAATAAAGACATAATTTATTTTCCAGAGGGTGTAGATGTTGTGATTTCAGTGTGGACAGTCACCACAAACCGAGGCTTGTGGCTCAGCTTCTGAAGGCCAGATGCTGGACATCCTAACACAAAACCTAAATAAACTCCAGTTCTTCCAGATTTCTTTGAGATTTGCACTCTTATGGGTGGAAAAGCCTCTGAAACAGTGAGGAGAAAAGGAAGTTTGAGGAGAAAGGTAGCTAAGTTTTACCTCACGGGTCGGATGAAGTGATGTGTCTCATCTGCAAGCAGGTGAATGCAAAGCTCAAGAGGTTGAACATGAAACATCATAATGATACCAATCGTAAAATGCATGACAAGTTCACAAACGGGGGCTTTTCACCAATCTGTTTCAGCCTCTTTAACCACAGGTTGTGCTTATTTTACATTACAGGCTGCAAACTGTCAATGGCATTTTTTCTCAACATGCATTCCTCACAGGATTCACATCTGACATGCCTTTTAACCTAGAATAGACTATTGGAGAAAAGATTTTTGTTGGTGTTGTTTTGGAGTTATTTTGTGCTCTGTTTTTCCTCGGGTGGCCCTCAATCCCACGTTGGGCCCCTAAATAAAAACATTAAGAATAAAAAAAAAACATCGAGAACCCCTGATTTAGACCGTCACTAAAACCCTCCACTGACACCCAGGATAAATATGATGATGATAATAATCAATGTGCATCATATCTGAGGTGAACTACAGCTGGTTTCTTAGTAAAAGAATAATATCGACACCAATATTGGTCCACAGGATAATCATGTTGGGGGTTTAGGAGGTATTTTAGGTTCATTTACATCAGTTGTCCTGTTATTATTAAGAATATTTTATCAGATTTTAATACATTTTTGCTTAAAGACAATTTTCATCCCATTGAAAAGTATTAGTGGCTGTTTTCTCTGCTTCAAAATGACTGTTGGCTGTGGACTGCTGCCCTCTGAGCTACTAGCTGAGTGTGTATGTGTGTGTGTGTGTGTGTGTGTGTGTCTGTGTGTGTCTGTGTGTGTGTGTGTGTGCAGTGCAACAGACAGAGGAGATAGTGAGAGAGAAGGAAGCGAGGAGGATGTGTGTGACAAAGCAGCCGTTAGAGAGACAAGGCTTCACATTCATACGCTCACACACTCACACACACACACACACCCACACACACACACATACACACACACACACACACACACACACACACACACACACTGGGGCAATGCTGTGGCAGTTAACTCAGAGGAAGTAAATATGCGTGACAGAAAGACAGAGAGAGGCCAACAGACGTTTAAAGTAGGCTTTTACAAAGCAAACACACACACACACACACACACACACACACACACACACACATTTATATGTATGAGTTTGAAAAGATCTCTTTAACTTAAACTTGAAATTGCAAGTTGAGTTGTATATTGTATTTTTTTTTTTTTTCATTGTTGTTTTAAATTCAACTAATCAGCGAACTCGGTGTGATCTGAGTGCATGTTTTGTTTTGTTTTGTGTTGTTTTGTTGTTGTTCTTGTTGTTGTTGTTGTTGTTGTTTTTAAGTTTCATTTCGTGAGTTGGTTTGTTGGTTTGTTGGTTTGGTTGTTGTTTAAGCTCAACAGTCAAAAAAGTGATTAAATTGGATTGAGAAACACAAGCAAAATCCCCCAAACGCCTGACGGGAAGAAGCAAAAAAAAAAAAAAAAAAAAAAAGAATCAGCACATAAATACAAATAGAGTCTCCACAGAGACCACAGAGGATGAAGACAGTCAGTCATACTGTGTGTGTGTGTGTGTGTGTGTGTGGCACCCTGCTTTGAATACATATTGGTTTGCCATGCTGGTTAGCCACACATGCACTCTCTCTCTCTCTTACACACACATAAACACACACACACCAAAGCCACAAGCCAAGCAGAATTGTACAGTAAATAACCACAAGAGAGGGCTGCCTGGACTTCAGCTGTGTGTGTGTGTGTGTGTACGCAAGTGTGTGTGTGTGCATGCGCGAGTGTGTGTGTGTTTGCCTCAGTATGAAAAGAAAAAGCAAGTGGAGGAAAACGAGAGGGAGGAGAGACAAACGGAAATCGTTATTTTAGCAGCGCTGCAGAAACAGGAAGGAGGGAGGAGGAAGGAGACAGGAGACGAGGAGAGAAGGAGATAGGAGAGGAGGAGAGGAGAGGACGCAGTTTGGCCTCAGCCGCCCCCCCTCCCTCTGATGCATGACCCTGATGCTTCATATACCAGGAAACACAGACTTTTTGCTGTATTAAGTAGCATAATCTGCTTTGTTTGAATTTGTTTATGTGCTTAAAGTGTTACTTCAGGAGCTGTTTTGCCATTGAAATGAATGGAAAGATAGAAATTAGGATTAGCAGTCCATGCAGGGGAGCACAGAGCTGGATAGTTGCAGTAATATTACTTTGTTTGTTTGGTGCATTTGTCTGTTGTTATTTAATGCTATAAATTCAACATTGCTGGAAATTATAAATAATAAAATAAAATAATAAATAAAATAATAAATAAAAATAAATAAGTCAAGGCTGTCACCCACCTGAACATAAAGGAAATAATGGAAATTATTTATATAATAAATAAATATATTTATTATTTATTTTCTCATCGTTTTCAAAGACATAAATAAACAACCCAGTCACCAAAATAAAATGCTGCTATTTGAAGTTTCTGCAAACCCACAAATACGTCAACATGTCGACGTTTCTGAATCCAAAATACGCTGCAAATGAGCGTTTAGACTTCCAGGCCATGTGGTGGAGCCGGCGTCTTACACTGATGTTAGCTCGTTGGCTACTTTAGCCACTTCTGTTAGCTTCGTTAGCCAATAGAAGTACTTGGTTAGGGTTAGGAAAAGCTCATGGTTAACGTTACGAAGCATTAGTCAATATTTGAAAACACGATGACTGTTTACATTCAAGCATGGGCAAATACTAGCTAATGCTAGCTCCTTAGCTACTTTAGCCACCCCTGTTTGCTTCATTAGCTTCATTAACTACCTAAACTACTTGGTTAAGGTTAGGAAGAGCTTATGGTTAACTTAACCCTCCTATTATGTTCAAATTTACCAACATCTTTTATGTTTGGGCTCAATTTGACCCCAGCAGTTTAAACCTCCACAGAATTATTATAATTATAACTGTTATCAAAGTTTATGTGTCAGGTACTTTAAGTTTCTTTGTTGACGACCTAAATAGCCCTTTAAATAAAACATAACTCCCTCAAACTCCCACTTATACATCCAGTGTTTCCATTACGCCACTATGGAAAAATATGCAAATCACCATAAAATCTCACTGACTGACCTAAAATTGGAAAGAAATATTAATTTTTGGTGTTTTAATTCCTTTATATTATTTCTAAGTACAGATTTTTGTTATTTACAGAGTGTGTACAGGACACTGAAAACACATCATCATGTGAATTTCATGTTTACCCAGTAGTGCCCATTACATTAGGAAAACTCATTAATTATGAAGCAAAAAAAAAAAAAAAAAAAAAGATAATTTATTTAACCCTATAAAGCCATTTGTATCATATATGATACATGTTATCAATTAACACAGTCTGTTTTAATCAATACTTGACCAAAATACTGTTGTAGGCTATACCTTTGGCACTTCAAGTACTGTCATATATGATACAACAGAAAAATCGTATGTAATAACATATTTTTTGAAAAATCTATTTTTTTTTTTTTAACATTTTGTTATAGGATTAAATAAAGGGTTCAGTTTTTAAAAAAATTGGAATTTTCTGCCAATTCTTTCATAGTTCAGGCTTTATAAGGTTAAAGACGTTAAACATTGGCTGGGGTCAAATTGGCCCCAAACATAATAATAGGAGGGTTAAAGGAAATGGCGACTAACATTCAATAATATTAACCAGCAAACAAGAGCTAAAAAATGAACTTCACCTGAGACAAGACTAGAGGTAAAACCGCCCTAACGTAGCACTCAGCCTAAAAGCTACATGTCGCTTTATTCATGTTACAGAGCAGGTTGTGCACCAGTTTCCACGGCAACAGGTTTGTTTACGGTGTGAACAGCACCGACGAGTGACCGGCGTCTCGGTGATTTTTCGGCGCCTCGTTCAGGAGACGTCCACGCCGCTTCCCAGAAGTTCACCTCGTCCTCCAAAGAGAGGCGTTTTCGGTCAGGTGAAGCATGAGTCAGCGTGACAGATTCATCTCCTCCCGCAGAGCGCCGCCCCACCGCCGGTTTCATTATGACTGACGAGAGGCACAGCGGCTGCCGGGCGGTCCTCCTCTCACAGCTCAGGGTCTTTTTCTGAGTCACTCAAGACCACGTTGATGATTCTGAGCGTTTGGTCCTTTTACTGCAGTTTCCCCACTTTTAAATGACAAACAAGCCATTTAGCCGCTCATGAGTTCATTTTCATGTCGTGGAATGAATGGAAACCAACGGCTGGAGAGAAAACGGAGGAAAAATTATATTTAAGTTACAAAATATGAATGTCAACATGTAAAATCACTGGTTTGGTCCTTTAAATGAAACCGAGACGGAGAGCCATGTTGTAGCTTTACCACTACAATTCAGATTAGAATGAATGTATGTCAATGGAAAGTGTTGGCAAGTATAGTAAGGCGTGTGTGTGTGTGTGTGTGTGTGTGTGTGTGTGTGTGTGTGTGTGTGTGTGTGTCTGTGTCTGTCGCCTCCAGCTGTCTTAGTATTACAGTGAGAAGGGTTTTATATCAGAGTCTCACTGAGAAGCTGTCTGCTAGAATCATTATGATTCAGCTCTTTACGGCCACACACACACATGCGTGCACACACACACACACACACACACACACAAAGGGAGAGAGAGAGAGAGAGAGAGAGAGAGAGAGAGAGAGAGAGAGAGCAGCCAGCTATGTTTAGTTACACAGTCATGCTGATACACTCCAATAAATGGTTGTTAGATACATTTATATGAGAACACATGAGGACACACACACACACACACACACACACACACATGCACAGACATCCGCTCTTCTCAGTCTCCAATATGTCTGGACTCAATAAAGTCTCTCTCTCTCTCTCAGTTGCCCCTCCTCTTGTTGCTTTGTTACTGTTTCCTTTTTATTTTTACTCGCTGTGTCTAAACGGTTGTGTGTGTGTGTGTGTGTGGTTTTGTGTATGCATGTGTATGTGTGTGTGTGTGTGTGTGTTGCATCATTTGTCCAGCTGTGATCTTTAGGCCTCATTTTGAAGCCTGGGAATAAAGTACAGAATTCCTTCTATGGATTCATCAGCTCTCCGTCTGTCTGCCTGCCTCTTCCTCCCTTTAGTCCCCACACACACACACACACACACACACACACACACACACACACAGCAGGTCCCATGTGGCGATCTGGCCTCACATCACACAGCAAGGCTCGGCTGTTTGATCTTTTACCTCCCGCTGTAAAAAATATCAAGCCTCAGCTGACGTTTTTTTATTCCCACGTTATCGGCCTCGTGTGACAAAGTTTGGAAAAGGTGATTTATTTCTAGATCAATAAATAAATAAAAAATAATTCTCAACATTCCACTCTGATGTTGGTGCTACAATATTGACATTTTTAGATGGAGGTTACTGATGAACGATATTTTGTGGAAATATTCAAGATCTTTAACCATCATAGGACACTAAAACTCCACTGAAACCGAATGAATATAATGATAACAATAATAATATTAGTAATAATAATAATGAGAATTAATATTCATGCATATCAAAGACAGTTCAGATTGATGTCTTCCTGCACACATATTGGTAAAACCCCGGCTTTACAGTAAATAAACAACTTAAATGAAGTTAAGAGGTGACATTTGCTGAATTTAGTCAAATCATCTGCAACTGCATGATCTGACATTTAAAAAAAAATCTCTGCAATCAGTTTGCTAAATCTGAATACAGGCTAATAATGCATTATTATATGTTGCAGTCATGGTTGTCATAAACAAGAAATGTACCTGTACAATATATGATACTATACCACACAATACAATACATGCAGCACAATAGGATATAATTCAATATGATATAATACGGTGCGATGCGATACTCTGCAGTGCAACACAGTAGGATATTGATAATACATGATAAGATGCAATATGATGACGAGACAGTGTGTGTGTGTGTGTGTGTGTGTGTGTGTGTGTGTGTGTGTGTGTTCGAGAGAGAGAGAGAGAGGAGTGTATTTCTCCCCAAAGGGAAATTTCAGGTTTGCAGCAGCGTTTCACATAAATGACAAGAAAAAAAAAAAAAAAAAAAAATGCATAACTTATTAACACACACACACAGGTAGGTGTGTGTTAATTACAAAATATATACATACACCAAAAACTACTACACTAAACAAAATAAGTGGAATAAAAAAGTATAGTATGTGTATATATATATATGTATGTATGCATGTGTGTATATATTTATATGTGTGTTTGTGTGTCTATCTGTCTCTCTACACATATGTCTACATATATCTACATACATATGCACACACACACACACACATACACTTATATAAATACACAAATGTCAAAAATTATTACACTAAATAAAAATAAGTGTAATAAAAAATAAATGCACAGAATGATGTTGCGATATTGTACAGTGCGATACAATATGAAATAATGCAACACATACAAAGTAATACATCCAATACTGTCATTAGACAACCATACATGTGATGAAATGTAAAAAATGATGATGATTTATTGATTTGAAGCCGTTTGTCCTCCCGTCACCGTCACGTTTTGCAGCGCGTTCCCTGGCCGAGCGGTTAGCATCATTTCTTGCAGCTCCTCCCTCCTCCTCCTCCTCCTCCTCCTCGTCCCGCGCGCCTCCATCGGGCCGGAGCAGGAAGAGGGAGCTCCAATAAAGATCCCTTCATTTCCTCTCCTCCTTTTCATCTCTCCTCCTCCGCCATCTCCTCGCTTTCTTCTGCCCTCTCTTCCTTCCTTCCTTCCTACCGCCTGCTTAATCGCTTCAACATTTTCATATCGACCTCCTCTCACCGCTCTCCTCATCTCCTCTCTTCTCTCATACCCTCTTTCTTCCTTTCTTCCTTCATAATAAAATTTCTTTCTTTCTAATAACACTGGAGACGTTTGAACCTCCAGTGATGTTTCATTTAATTTCTTTCGTACGGCATTAATGCAGACATTTTTAATTAATCCTTCATTTAAAGGCCTAAATCAGGGCCTTAGGAAGATGCCAACCATAAAATAATTTCATGAGTCTGGGCTGAAGAGTTTTGTTTTCCTATATGAAGGTATAAACGCTGTTTCAGAGGCTTTTCCACCATGACGAGAATAATAATCTGGGGGAAATTAATACCCTGTTCTGGGTTTATGTACTGATTTCTGCCGTTTGCTGTGTTGTGATGGTTTGGAAATATCTGACAAGCAATAAAACTTTTGACGTAAATATTATTCTGAGCGAAACACGGAGCGCTTTGAATTGGAAAGTGGCAAAAGAAAAATATTGGCTCTTTAATCCAAAACTATCAGTCGCTGCGTCGGCTCTCTTTTCGGTTCCCGATGCTTTTCAGTGGCCTACGGCATTGTTCCAGCGCCAAAATGATGTGTGTGTGTGTGTGTGTGTGTGTTCGAGGGGAACCGCCAGCCAGGCCACAGACCCATACTAATGGCAAGACTAAACCTTACCACATTGTTTGTCCAAACCGAGCCCACCAGCCCAGCACAGCCACTTCACTCAGTGTGTGTGTGTGTGTGTGAGTGGGTTATGGTTAGGATGGTTAGGTGTGCAGCTGGGTTTAGGGAGTGTGAAAAAAAGATAGCAGCGTCTTTCATTCTTTGTTTGTGTGTGTGTGTGTGTGTGTGTGTGTGTGTGTGTGTGTTTGTGGGTCATATGTCTTCGTTTTTAAAGACGCACAAGTCCAAACGCTCAAATTCAAAGTAAAAACTAAAGTTAAAGTCTCCGCCCGCTCCATTTTTATCTGTCGACTGTCCCGTTGACGTTAACCTCCTCCGATGTTCCACAACCCACCCGGGGGCCGCGTCCCTTCCCATGCTGCCTTGCGACGCGCTGCCGACACCTCCGTGCCAGAAACCGCCAAACAGCAAACAGCCATCCGGCGATCGATGGAGCGTCGGATCATCCAGGGGTTCCTGAACGTTCCCGTCCCGTTTTTTTCCTGCGACCGCATCGGTTCCCCGTTGGGCCTTAATGGGCGAGGCGGAGGGGGAAGAACGGGGGGGAAACTCCGGTGGGGCGAGCGTCCCGTGTTAGGCGAGGCGGCGTCCCATCGGTGCTGTGGTTAACGAAGAAACCGTGCAAAGAGTCGCCTCACCCCTTTCCTCACCCGTCCTCACCCTCCGTCCCCCCGCCACCTCCCATTTGTCCCCACACTGTGGTTAACAAGTGAATGCAAAGTGTTGTCTCTATATGTGTGTGTGTGTGTGTGTGCCGTACCCATTAGCGCCCTGCTATTCTGTATTGTTAATTCCGCCCGGCGACTGAGCCTCGTGATTTATTCATTGGCTCGTTTGACGGTCCGCGTGTCCCCGTGCGGTCGGCTTCCAGGCGGCGGATTGGACGATTCTCCGCCACTTCCTTCCAGTTTGATGATCCACTTGTGATTTCCAGAGTCTTAGCATGCAAACTCGCTCTCTCTCTCTCTCACACACACACACACACATAAACACACACACACAACCAAAAGTAAAAAGTAGCCTAAGCCTGAGGGGTGTGAATGGCTAATTGGTGGGATGGGGGGAGTCTCCTCTGTCTCTCATAAATGATCCAGGCCGTGAAGACAGTAATTGATTTTTGTGGCTGTCCATAGTGACTGACATATTGTGTGTGTGTGTGTGTGTGTGTGTGTGTGTGTGTGTGTGTAGTGAACAGTGCTCTCCTGTTACTTTTACAGCAGGAAACACTGAATGTTTTCCACTTTTCGGCGTCAAGATACTCAGATTGAAAGATATCGGTTATCAGCTGAAGGCGCCTTGAATCCACGTCGTCACTTTTCAAAATCTCATGTCGGCCTGAACCTTTGACCTTCTGGCTCCAACCGTCACACAGGCCAGGTTCCCCTGGTGGTAACCATGGTAACAGTCCCTCCTCCTGCATCCGCCGCCACTTCCCCGGGCGATTCTTTCTGTCCGAATCGGGACTCGGTGCTGAGAAATGTCCCTCATTGCAGCAGCTGCCGCACGGCTCTTTGCTCCTCCACACGGATCAGTTTTCAGATCAGTTTTGCCGTTTTTTACTTGAGATTTGAATGTGGCCGTCATGCGGTGTTCGCTGAGTTTGACTGGAAGTGAAAGCAATAGTACCATGCATCCTAAAAATCCTGGAAATTTCTGGACTCCTTTCCCAGTCGTGGGAACACCTGGAAATATCGAAAACGTATAAAATGTCCCGGAAATAATCATGCGATCCTGGAAAATTATAAAGTTAGGCTCAGATTACATATTCAAATGTTTGTTTGTTTGTTTTTTTTTAACTCATATTGCACAGCCACTGATGCCGTTTGTGCAAAATCAACACATTTGTATGTTGTTTGCCTGTTCTTTTCTTAATTGTGCATAAACATGTACAATAGAAAAATGTGTTGACGTGTTATTTGAGACATCAGTTTCACATGGTGTTGAGCTTTTTGGCCTCTTTTCCAGTTTGACTCATTCTAAGGTGACCTTCTGACCTTCTGTGAGCAACAGTGAACATGCAGATTAGTCACTGAATATGTCCCTGAATATTCCTGGAAAATGATTTCTGTTATAGTGTTTACCTGTATTGATGTTGTATTGAAACGGCAGGTTACTGCAGTAATGTTATGGTAAAAACAATAAGATTGGAATTGGAATGATAATTTTGGGGTTATAATTTTCATTTTCACTGAAGAAGCGATCAAAATGAGGATGTTGTGATGTTTCTGGGAGGTCTGCTCCAAACAAAAATGTTTTCTTACATCTGGAAAATACAGTTTTTTGGCCATGGCATCTCGGTGGCACCATAATACTTTATTTATAACAATACTGTGGATATTGCACTTGGCCATATTTTGATCATATTTTGATGAATTCTTCAGCCCTGATCCAAAGGTGACCACTGTAGCTCTAGTGCAGGTGAAATCACACTTTGTGGTGAAATTGTCTAGCAACCACATGACCAAGCACATGACTTATAACTTTTGATTTTGGATTTGAAGATAAAGCCACTAACTGAGCAACCAAAGACTTTCCATTCGTTTGCAGCATAAATCAGGCTGAATTTAAATCTCATAAAGAGTAAGGCTCTTTTAAAAAAGGCATTTTAATTGATCAGCCAATGCAGCAGCTGGCAAATCAATCACCGGAGAAAGGAGAGCAGAGGAAACTGGTCTCAGGCTGTTTTAGTTGAGCAGGATAGTTGTATATTTAATAAGCTCTGCCCCGAGACCAGGCTAAATATAGTCAGTTTGTGTCCTGGACCGAAAAAGTTTCAGAGCCAAAGCAAAACTGTAACGAAGAAAACTGCAAAAAGAGTTTCAGTCTCTTGGATTAGGATCATCTGAAATGTCGGTAATTTGACCTCATAACTTTGTTGTACCTGACATTTTTTTACCTAACATTTACCTTTTCTGATGGGATTCTGATGATTATGATGACCGGTGTGTAAAGTGAACTGGCTCAGATGAATCAAGCAACACTGAAAAAGACTCTTTACTGATTTTCATTATCAAACCGCTCTGCTTTTCTGCTCTCTTCCTTCACTCGATCCTTTGTTTCCTCGAGGATCTCCTCCTCAATCCTCTGCTTATCCCTCTCTTCTTGGCCCCAGGGCACAGATTCATCACCGCTACTACTCCATCCATCCATTCATCCATCCATCCATATATCACTCCATCCATCCATATATCACTCCATCCGTCTGTCTACCTGTTTAAATATGTTGAATGACAGATTTCCAGACATGTGTCTTGCATGACAAACTGAGGATCCAGTCAAATCACCTCTGGAGGCAATCAGGGAGGCATTTCATCACTTTATTAACAAATAAAATACAACACCATCTCCAATCCACAAACAGAGGGTGAACACAGCAAATCAGTGTGAAATCAGTCGCTCTATTTGAGTGTAAGAAAGAGAAATTGGATTTCAGTCACAATAAAAAAAAAAAATGGATAAAAGAGTAGCTTAATTATAACTAAATGAGGTTCTAGAAAATTACTAGTAGAATGCATTGCTTACTTATTAGGTATTTAAAGTCGCCCTCCAAGCTGTTGATTAAAAAATAATCATTGTTCATCATTATTATGCATTTAGATTTAGGTTTTATTTCCATTAAAACACTTTCTTTAAAATGCATCTAAAATTTGGATTAAGCGACGGATTTGTGACGAACCAAATCTAGCTGGTCATGCATTCGTCAGTCATGCTGCAAACTGCGACAGGTGTCCTTGGTGAATGGGCGTATATGTAACAATAACTGGGAGATGGATATTTACATGGATTCATCCTCCTCATTTATGACTCCTCAAAGAAGAACGTGATTGATTTCGGTGACCCCGTGACCTTTCCTTTACGGGTCAGACTCAGGTCGTTTGGGGGGCACACACCCTGCTGGTGTTCACCACAGCACATGTCTGGGTCCTCTGATGATGTGGCTAAAGCTTTTCAGTTCTCTTTCACACTGTGAGAGTTGTTTTTTTTTTTTTTTTTAGTAGCCTGATTATAATGATGAATTTCCCCTATGTGTCTTATAGGAAAGCCAGGAAACCCCCTGTGAAAAGGTGTGCAAATATCATGTAGTGCAATGTAGAGGATCTATGAGAATTTGGTTGATATCAAATTGAAGTCTTGCAACAAAGCAACTGCAAGGATGTTGTGCATAGGACGAATAAGAAGTTATCATATAATACCTACAAACAGATTGCTTGGCTAATGTATTGAAAACAATTGTGCTCATTAGTGAATTAGGCCTCAAAACACTGTAGCCAGTAGTTCTTGGCTTGGATGGCCCCTTAAACTGTCTTTAATTTTGAGGTGGTAACTGATATCTAGCTGTTATTTGAGAGAGAAGATAATATTAGACTTTACATCTTGAGTCTCTTGCATTACCAGTGTTTTAAGCACCAAGTTATATGTGCAAGTTCCTTCCCAGCAAATTCCAGAAGCCAAATTGAGGGAAAAAAATATAAGAAATGTTGAGAAAACTTGGGCTAAATCAACAATTCTCTTTTTTTCATCGCTTAAAAACAATATTTAACATCAGTGAATGCCATTTGTTATCATTTAATCTGTTTGTTCTTTTGCTGATTACGCAATTAGTTTGTTCCATAAAATGTCAGAAAAAGGTGCAAAATGTTGATCACAATATCCCACAGCCCAAGGTGACGTCCTCAATTGTCTTGTTTTGTCCACAAACCAAAGAGATTTAGTTTACTGCCATAGGGGGACTCAAGAAACCAGAAAATATTCACGTTTGAGAAGAAGGAATCAAGAGAATTTGGACATTTTCTCCTTAAAATGAATCAAAGTAATCGATTATTCAACTTATCATTGCAGCTGTAAGTTCATGCTCTTTCTCTCAGAGAGACTGTGGATCAATGTGGCGAGATGTCTTGAAAAATGGATATATACCTTAAACATTGCCAGTTTATGGGCTATGCTTGTCTGTTTCACTTTGAGGTGATTTTTTTCAAGATTTCAATCTGTTGCTTAATGAGTGACCTTGTTAGTTTACCTTGTTAGTGCTAGACCTTAGGTTCTGCCCCATCCCGTTCCCCTCCTTGTTTCCAGGGGAAAGCCGAGGCCAGACCCCCTCCGATACCCGAAGAAGCCATTCAGGCGAAAGATATTGTCCATTTCTTTGCTATTCCCAAGTCCTTTTCATGCTTCTGTTTCTGAGTGGGAGTCTAAATCTTGTTTATTACACACATAAATGCTCCTTTAACATGCATTTACCGGTGGCTCCATCCCCTGTTTTGTATATTTCCAGTTGTATCAGAAACTCGCTATTTGAAAGTCTGTAAACTCAAGATCCACATTCTTGAATTAAAATACAAGGGCACTTTTTATATTGAACTGCGTGTTGATGCCAATTAACCTGTTAAATGCTCAGAATTTGTTCCTTTGTTTGTTTGGTTTATCCATCCATTCATTTATTTATTCTTGTCACCAAATAAAAACCTTGCCCTGCAGTCGACCTGGTTTAGGCTCCCTTCGTTTTTGCAATTGCAGAGCACAGAGGTTATTTTGCTGGACACACCCTGACAAAAATTAGTCCTTTTAGTGTAAAATTCAGCCGTGTCCTTTGTGTTTATAGAGTCAAATCAAATATTAGTGGGACGTTGTGGTTGTGGAGGGTTTTTTTTTTTTTTCAGCACATTAATTCAGACCAGACGTGAATGAATGAGATGGGAAGGAGAGTGGATTTGTGCAGACTTTGTGCTGACGGCGTTCATTCACAGGTGACGAGTGGACAGAGCAGCTTTCCTTGAATCTTTTTTGAACAGCAGAGACGTCCATATTCACTGTCTGGTCTGCAGCGTGAGTGTGTGTGTGTGTGTGTGTGTGTGAGTGTGTGTGTGTGTGTTAGAATTTCTGCTCTAATGCACCTGCTCAACTATTCAAACTGCACTAAACACTGCCTGAGGCGTTTCCATCCTTCTCTTTCTCTCTGTCTGTCTGTCTGTCTCTCTCTCTCTCTCTCTTGCTCTTTTCTCTCTGTCCGACAAACACGCACAGTTTCACTTTTCTCTCTCCGTCTTCCCCATTTTATTTCCATTTCAAAGTTGAAAGAATGAGGAGTTAACTAACTTTGACCATGCGCATGATTGAGAAGCTTTGCCTCTCTCTCTCTCTCTCTCTCTCTGTCTCTCTCTCTCTCCCTCTCTCTCTCTCTCTTTCTGTCCTTCATTGCTTGTGTCAGAAAATCAATCTGTAGTTTAGCAAGAATAAGCCAGTCTCCTCTCATCGCAGAGGTGGGCTGAATAATTCAACACACACACATCGACACACACAGACACACACACACATGCACATACAAAGGACAAAGACACACATTCCTTTTTTCCACATTAAAAGCGCGATTATTTCTGTTTTCAAGTCTAATCTACCCTGATGAAAGGCATCTACACAATGTTTTTTTTTTTCAGAAATGTAATTATTCTGTGAAATAATGCATGAATGTAATATTGAACGTAACATTGTTTCAGTCAGAACAGCCACTGCACATGTAGTATCTTTGATTTTTTTGTTTAATCAATATAAACCAATGAGAACACAGTGGAGATGACTGGTAACCTCCATTTTTCACCAGTGGGCAATTGTATTTTTTCTTTAAATTAAAGCCAAACTGATCTTTGGTGTGGTGTGTGTGTGTCGTCTGGCTCCCTGTGTGTGATGTGAGTCCACATGGTGGTGAAATCTCCTCATTAGCTCCTCGGTGCTCCCCTGGGCTGCTAATCCACAACACTGGATTTCTATCTCTCCATTCACTTCCATAGAAAAACATAAGTGATGAAAGTGGATTTTGTCAAAATAAAATAATTTTAAAAAATAGCGAGTCCCAGTGGCCATATTTTGAGGAAATTAAGCCACGCTTTTTTTTGTTACTTTCCTGTTTGAATTAGAAAGTAGATCCGGCAGGTAGCGTCTGCATTGTAACCTTGTGCCAGGAAGAAGCAAACTGATAGTTCATTCAAAAATAATTGCAATTACATAAAAAAAAAAAAAAACAGAACCAGGACAGATAATCTGCTTTTTTAAAATTCATTTACTTGGTAATATGTTCATTTTGTTGCTCAATTTGTTGTCAGTGGTAAGTCTTGTGTGTGTGTGTGTGTGTGTGTGGTGTTAAAGGAGGTCAGTCCACAGGGAAGGAACAGCTTCTTTGATACACTGACATCAAAAGAGCTGTGTGTGTGTGTGTGTGTGTGTGTGTGTGTGTGTGTGTGTGTGTGTGATTTGATCTCATCCTTTCTCATCATCAGCAGTGTAATTACAGCTGGGTTAAGTACTGTACGTGTGGGATGTCACTCACACTCACACACACCACCATATGACTGTGTGTGTGTGTGTGTGTGTGTGTGTGTGTATGCATGCATATGTGACTATACAAGGCTGTAATTTAGCAGTGTGTGTTTGTCCGCCCGTGTGTGTGTGTGTGTGTGTGTGTGCGTATACATGTGCGTGTGCAATTGTGCACGTGCATGTGCATTTGTGTGTGTGCGCATGAGCGTGTGCGTGTGTGTGTGTCATTTAGTGGTGCTGCTAACTGATATGTCAGAAAATCAATTAATTACTTTTAAGCGGCAGTTAACTGCATCCGCACAATACACCCCATGAATTATAGACGAGGTGTGTGTGTGTGTGTGTGTGTGAGTGTGTGTGACAGAGAGAGAGACAGACAGAATTGGCCGGTCTGTTAACTAGAGACAGTTGCTATCTCCTCCGTCACTGATCAATTGATGAGAGTGATTCAATACAAATCTACTGAGTGTCTGGGAGTGTGTGAGCCGGTCACACACACAGCTCATCCCTGCCTCGCTGGAACAGCAGCAGCTACTCACTACTGCTCTGCAAAGTTACTCATTTACCGCATAACAAAGTAATTAGTTACCAGGGAAAGTTACTCTTGCAGTACTTTTAAATGTCTGCTTCAACTGTCTTACTAATGCACACATAGCTATATTATATATGACTGTATATGACTGTATACAGCTTATTATGCACATATACCTACATTATATATGACTGTATATGACTGTATACAGCTTATTATGCACATATACCTACATTATATATGACTATATAGCTTATTATGCACATATACATACTTTAGAGATGACTGTATATAGCTTATTATGCACATATACATACACTATAGATGACTGAATATAGCTTATGATGCACATATAACTACACTATAGATGACTGCAAATAGCTTATTATGCACATATACATACATTATATATGACTGTTTATAGCTTATTATGCACACATAGCTACAATATATGACTGTATATAGCTTATTATGCACATATACCTACACTATAAATGACTGTATATATCTTATTATGCACATATACATACTTTATAGATGACTGTATATAGCTTATTATGCACATATACCTACACTATAAATGACTGTATATAGCTTATTATGCACATATAGCTACATTATGACTATATATCTTATTGGCACACACACACACACATTGTATACGATGATATATAGCTTACTAATGCACATATACCTAGACTATATATGACAATATAAAGCTAATTAATGCACACATAGCCGCATTATATCTGATGATATACAGCTAACTAATGCACACATAGCTTTATTATATACTGTTATATATAGCTTATTAATGCATGCATATCTACATTATATGACTATGTTAGTGCATATTACTATACTAATTACATATGAATATTACTATGCATATTACATACTAATGCATTACTATATCAATGCATATAATGCTACATATTACTATATTAATGCACACATAACTACATTATATATTACTATATATTATAGCTTATAAATGCACATATAGTTTGATTATTTTCATGTTGCTGTGACAGAGTGTGGGGCAAGACAAACTGTGCTCGTTGTCACTGTGATGAAAATTAATTTGAACAGTGAAACACAGCAGATAGGCCTGTTAGCACCGGAGTCTGACTTCTCACATCTGCACTCTGACTCCAGCTCACCACTGTATTTTTGTCCTCGATCTCGAGGAGGGAAAAATAATGTTGATATCTCCAGGACAGAGAGAGAGAAAGCTCACAGTGCCGAAGTCGTCATGCTGATTGATTGTGCCGCCGTGTGGTCAGATGATTTCAAATCTTAAACTGAAAAAATCAAGGAAATAATAATAACAACATGATGATAATCTTTATTTTTCAAAATCCACGTTACAAAATCAGCAAAAAATAAAATTATAAGAACCAATAAAAGACAGTTGAAAGAAAATTAAAACTCAAATAAAATCAGGAAAGGCTCTCCAATAAAAGTATGTTTTAGGAAACCAAGCTGATTTCCTCGGGGCAGATCAAGGAAATCAGGCGGCATTTAAATTTCATTAACTGTAATCAACTGTAATTATTATGGTTTGAAAAAGTAATTCGTTACATTTCTAGTTGGAATCAACGTGTCACTGCAAGCTCTGCACAGGAGTGACTCAATGTGAATATTTGACATCGTAGCCACCACAAAGACGAAGAAAAGAGCGCCACCTATAGGACAGAAACTCAAAATTCATCAAGAAATCCCAAAGAGTCCCGCCCACACTGTTTGATTGACAGGTGGCTTCCAGCACACCACAGCAGTGAGCGCTCAGCACCAAAGACGGAGGCTAAACAACAATAAATTAAAAGCTGGCAATGAATGGCAGACGAACACGCCCTCATTAGGGTTCGACTGATACGGGCTTCTGAGGGTCAATACTTCTGTGGACTGAAGTGATTGATAATCTATACTTCATGCAAATTGTGTGGATTATTCAATAGCTTTAAATCACAGCAAAAAGCTCCAGGTACCCAGAATTAATAAAGTGTAATCAATCAATCAATCAATCAATCAATCAATCAATCATTTTTTGCCCAGAATTTTAGGTAATTTGAGAAACATTACTACTTTAAAGTGAAGAATTAATGTACAAAAATATTAAACCTTCCAAATTTAAGTGAATTTCAATTTCAGTTTTTCGTTTTCCACCCTGATAAAAGTAAAACGAATAAACGGTAGAAATGAATAATGAAAAATTTAATTATTTGTTTACCAAAACCAAGTTGAACTAAAACCACTGTAAATATTCAGTGTGTAAATAAGCAACAAATCAAACAAATATGTTGTTCCTCTGGTTTTGAAAGAGTCAGCTGACATCGGTGGACGCTTATGTTGAGTGGAATTTGCCTTTAAACATAATGTGATGAAGTATGAGGTCTTATAAGCGGTGATGAAAAACCAGAGGAGGACGGAGGAGGGGTGGGAGGTGGGGGGCTGCCTTCTTCTCCCCCGACTCTCTCTCTCTCTCCCTGCATCGATCCTTCGCTTGGGGAGGTGGAGTGTGTGTGTGTGTGTGTGTGTGTGTGTGTGTGAGAGAGTGTGTGTGTGGTATTGATCCTTGCCATGCCACTGTCACTGGCCTCAGGGTGGCCCTAGCTCAGGGGACAACAGGGACAGACAGCCGCTGGCAGAAAGAGAGAGAGAGAGAGAGAGAGAGAGAGAGAGAGAGAGAGAGAGAGAGAGAGAGAGAGAGAGAGAGGTGTAATTTTGGTTTGGCCTCCTCTTCCTGTTGACGTCTATAGGTGATAATGGCATAGCAGAAGATGCCATAACAACATACATTAAACTATTAAGGCCATTATTAAAGTTAGACTGATTCGATATTGTTGTTTTATTAGTAATCACTTTGATTGATCAGTTGACTGCCAGTGATTTACACCACTTGAAAAAGTCAGTGTTGTTACTTCATTTGAAAGTGATGACTAGAAGAGTGCAGATCTCCATCAGGAATATCGCCCCTTTTTCCAAACTGTAGGATTTTTGCAAAACTCAGGAGAGACTCAGAGAGACAGGAGAGACAAATTAAATGACTGCATGTAATATAGAATGCAGTAAAGTATAGAAAATATACATAAAGCCATAAAACCACCTAACCCTCTCGAGTTTAGCTGTTTCTCGTTATTTATTACACACATTCTCTTTGCCAGAAGTCACATGGCTCTCAACAGACACCGCATTTTCAAAAAGAGCAAGCAAAATTCAAAATTACGAGAGGTCTCTCTTTCTCTCTCTCTCCGTCTCTCTCTCTCTCTCTCACACACACACACACGGAGCCGGCTGTTTTACTCATCATTTTTTCAAAGTCATGATACAGAAATGATTTTTTTTTTTTTTTTTTTTTTTTGCCTGTGGTCTGAAAGTGAATCAGCCACTTTCTCTGAAACAAAACCAGAATGAAAAGACGTGAGGAGGAAGCCCTCTCTCCGCTGCTCCAACCCATCTTTGTTGTCGCATTGATGTTTTCAGAACACCACCATGGCTTACCATAAAGCTACACACACACACACACACACACACACATACACACACACACATTTTTACAGCGAGTTTGGCAGCATAGGCTGGGTTTTGGCTGTCTATGAACACACACACTTCATAAGACCACTGTGGCTCACCATAACCCCAATGCCAACACACACACACACACACACACACACACACACACACACACACACACACACACATACACACACACACATACACATACGCCCTGATGGTCTGAGGTTGGCTGCCACAGAGGGTTAGGAATTTGTGCTCATACAGTCGCATGCAGTCACACACACACACACACACACACACTCACACACACACTATCTTTCATCACCAGCCAAATGGCTTCTGGGAGTGTCACTGTGGGCAGCTCACTGTCCACCAACCTCAGACCAATGTGTGTGGATGTATATACGTGTGTGTGTGTGTGTGTGTGTGTGTGTGTGTGTGTGTATGTGGGAGCAGTGGTCACCCTGAGGTTAGGGAGCAGACTCTCAGTTCAGCTTTAACCAACACAGGTGTTTATGTAAGGATACCTGGTCTTGTAAGATGACACGGTTCAGACGGAGCATAAAAATAAATGAAAAATATAAATAAATAAAAATAAAACGTTGAGTGCAAAGTGACAGGAAGCAGGAAAACGGAGCGGCTCACATGCAGCTGGGGTGAAGAGGCGTCTGCGAATGATCCACGTTCTGTCGTCGGATGTTTTTATGAGCTATAAATATGTCACGATGCTAATTTAAGCCCATAGCCAACATGCTGCAGCACATAATTAGTGATCAAACAGTTCTACAGAGATGATTTTATTGTCTAAATGAGTTTGATGTGCAGGCAGAGTTGGATCTGTAGTCTGCAACTGATTTGAGATTGTTAAGGACTTTTTACATTAACTATGAGAATCACCTGGCCTTAATTCATTTGCAGCGAGAGAGCAGAGGGGCGTCCTCCACTCCTCCTGAAGTTTTGACGTGGAAATCGCTCACCCAGTCGACCGGTCAGCAGACGCCAGTTTTGTCAAGGTCCACGATCAAATGATGAAATTCACCGAACTCAGACCTCCCATAACAAAACTACTATATACTTCCTGTTTCATGGCTCCTCCTCCCACAACCGGCTACAAAGTTTACCTCGCTCGTAGGCGAATTTGTAATTTTGTGACACATTTTCGACATTTATTCGAGCACCCGCCGTTTGTGCAGCAAGGTGCCGCCGTCGTTGTCATTATGGTTACAGCCTGATGTCATTTCTCCCCTCACGCGATGCAGCAGAGCAGCGGCCCGAAGCTGCATGTCTGCTCGTCTAAAAAGAGGGATTTACTACAGCCTTATGTGACCTTAAACATAATACCACCAACAACAATAATGATCATAATGACAACAATGATAATAATCATCATCATTCTCATCAGTAAAGAAGAGCTCTGGTATGAGCAGGCATCCAGATTCAGTGGATATGGTGCATCTGCTTGATTTGAAATATTCCTTTTTTTTTTTTTTTTTCCCCGATAGTCCCTCCCGATGGAGCCAGACAGGGCTGTTGGGAGATTTGTGGCACAAAACTTCAAAAATAAACAACCAAGATACGATACGATAAACTTTATTGTCCCACTCAGGGACATTTGTCTTGGACTCTGTAGCTGCACCATGAATGCCTTGATGGCCACAATGACACAAACAACCTCAGCCATACCAACACCAACAATTACATAACATGACAATATTGCACATTACCCGCAACACAACACATATATATCGCCATATTGCACACATCCCATAACATAATACATACATACACCTCATAAAAAAAAAAAAAAATCATGCTAAAAGATCACCATGGTAAATCACTATAAAAATTATTAAAAATTATTACACAAACTTCAGCCTCAAGCAGCATTGTTAAGAAATGTAATGGACGGTTGAGTTTGCAGTGAGGGACTCGGGATCGCCTGCCCGAGGGTAAGAGGTCACACTCTGAATGAAGGATGTGCGAGGGGTCATTTACTATCCTCTGGTTTGTTGGTAAATGGACTGCAGGGTCTGGTCGTCGCTTTTTCCAATTACCTTCATGGCCGTGTGTACCAGACGAGCAAGTTTAGTTTTTAGTTTTGCCGTGAGGTTGCCATACCCAGGATGATATCCCATATCTGACTAAACTCTCTAGCACTGCCTGGTAGAATAAAAACATGATGATTTTGTCCACCCCGTATACTCTTAGTCTGCGTAGGAAATACAATCTCTGCTGCAGACGGGAACACGAGCTTTCAACATGCACAGAGACTGCCGTTGTGTTTCTCCTGAAGCCCATTTCCACTGCATGACACGATAAAATTTATCTCAGAATTCATTAACGTTGACCTTAAAGTCGGTGTTCACGTCAGTTTCAGCGGCAGAAAGTTATGACATCACTTGCACGACTTTAGGTGTGTGACATCGTACGTGTAATTCATGCCATCAAAGCATCATTTGACTCCCGCTGTTGACGACTGACTCTGAGGGGAAACACTCTTTAACTTCAGCCTGAATAGAGCATTATTTGCATCAGCCTTCCAAAACCCCTCGTCATCGAGTTTGTGACCTCAGTTTTCAACCCGAACTTCCAAATAGTGAGAAAGAAGGAAGAGGAGAAGAAGGAGGAGGAGGAGGAGGAGGTAGAAAAAAAAAAGAGAAAGAAAATCATTTGAGTAGCCAAATGAAATTAGCAGCTTTGAAGAGCCTGAGGGCAAAGTGGAGTCGTGTCCCCCGTGGCTACGCTTTAGAGAAGGAGTGAATGAATTAAGCTTGACTGGGTCCTCTCCTCCTCCTCCTCCTCTTTCCTTCGCCTCCTTCTCCCTCTCTTTTTTCTGTTTTTTACTAATATGTAGGGTGAGATGAAGGGAGGGGGACGGGGTGAGGAGGAGTATAAAAGCCGTCGGTGGAGGAGAAGACAACTGTTTCTTTTCTTCGCAGGATGACTTTCTTCTTCTCTGCGTTTTTGACTTTGGATTTTTGACTTCTGGACTAAAAACACACCAAATAATATTCTCTCATTCATCCATTTTCCTTCTCGTTCTTTGTCTTCTTCCCGTTTCTTTTCCGAGCCGAGTTTTTTTTTCGCCCGTCCGCCCCTTTAATATCCACTTTCCACTTTCAAGTCTGACCCAGGCCGCCGCTGCGTCCGTGCCCAGGATCAGAGCATGAACCCTGGGACGTTCTCCGGCTCTGGGCCCCTGTCCTGGGCCATGTACCTGATGAGGAAAGGCCGGACAGGCGGCGCACTCTTCGGTAAAACTCAGCAAATCCTCCGCCATCATCATCATCATCATCACCACTTTCATCATTCCAGTCATCCTCTTCTTCACTCATTGTCAGAAAGAGCCTCCTCATCATCAACGTTGCAGTTTTTCATAATTATTATTAGTAAAACTATCATCACACCCTTTCAAAAGCCACTCCGCCACTTATTATCAACAACAGTAGGAAATCTATATTTTCGATAGTGATAATTTAAGCTATAATTTAATTAAGATGTTATTGTTCAATTTTTCAACAACTACTCTGCTGTTTAAAAATTGTTTTACTGTTATGACTGGTTGTACGGATTATGGACTTGCCAGTTTTTGTGTGTGTTTGTGTTATTCCAGCTTTTTGGCTCCTGTTATTCTCGCTGCGTCTAATTTTTCATCGACATCATCATCATTTTAATCTTCTGTCTTAGCTGTTGTCCTCCTTAACAGCAGAACTAATCGCTAAAAATCATTTCTGTGAGGATTTCGTGACGCGATGGTCTGAGTGGGTTTCTAGAGACAGGACAGAGGCAGCAAAAGATAAAAAAAAAAAAAAAAAAAAACGAGGGGATAGTGCAAATGCAAATGTGAGTCTCCCTGCATGAGATGTGAGAGAGGTATGCAGAGGTTCAGGTGACGTGCAGAGAAACAGCGCGTGGTTTTTGAGATTGACATGATGTGGTAGGAAGTTCAGGTGTGAGTGGATGGAGACGTTCACCTTCAGCTCAATAAGAGAAACTTCCTCCTGATCAAAACTGCATGCTTAGTTTGAAATATCAAAAACTCATGTTACTGCACTGAGTTGAAGTTGGCATGAGGAGAAAACGTGTGCTTGTGAGGTTTTGTGCTCGACAGCACAACATTTTTGACTTTTGATGTCATTTAACGCTTTCAAACTCAGGAAAATGAAATTCCCTTTCATTTTCAAAAATATATACATTTGAAATCATTGCTTGTTTGTTTTTTGTCCACAGCTCACAATTTTAAAATATTGTTTAAATATTCTATAATATTCTTATTCTTATATATTCTTTTTTTTTTTTTTTTTTTAACTTTTTCTGACTTTTTTTTTTTAATTTCTTGTTCATTTTTTTAGCAGTTTTTTTTTTTTTTTTTTTTTTTTTTTTTAGGAAAATTTGCATCTTCACAGGCCGAGCATTTTTTAAACATATTTCTGAGAAGGAATAAAGTGAATTTTGTTCAAGGGGTTTCAAAGGGTTAACAAAAACAAGTCACTTAAAAGTCACTTACAGTACAGACAAAATAAATCCTCCAATACTTTCTGGATTAAAGCTTCATGCAGTGTAGATGTTTTGTGTCGCCCACCCAGCAAAAATTAGTTGAAAAGACGTTGAAAGGACTTCATTGCCAAAACATCTAAAAGAAAAGTGAAAGTTGAAAAGCTGTCTGCCGTCTATTTTTGGGCTAAATTAGGTCCAAATCAGACGGACTAAACACGGCCCACGGCTATTTAAAAAACAACGTCCAAATAACGTCTGGTGTTTGGTGGGACACTTGATGATATTTTTCTTTTTCGGGCCATTTCCATGTCATAAAACTCACACACAGAAAAAGGCTTCGGTGTTCAGTATTACCTCAGTATGTTGTTCATCTCAGGGTGGAAAAGCTTCTGAAACAGCAGTGTGATCATCAGAGGGACCCTAAAAAAAACTCCATTACAAATAAGAAAAAAACCATCAATAGTAACAACTGTAAGCTTTTCCACAGCAGCCATTTGAACAGGAAACAGCAGGTAAACACAGGTGATACTGATGATATTAACTGAGGTTTGTAACACCTGAGTTCACCTGCTCTGCTGCTTCAGGTCACATCATTTCTCAGACATGCCCACCAGTGACGGAGCAGCTGAAAACATGAGCGTGCAGCAGTGCAGGTATCGATAGCTCTGATTGGCGACTGCGAGTGGAGTATTGATTATGGATCAGAGGACGCAGAGCGCCTCAGATTACCGACCAGCCGGTGGAGGAGCTGGCTGAGCGAAATCCAAGCTCTCTCTCTCTCTCTCTCTCTCTCTCTCTCTCTCTCTCTCTCTCTCTCTCTCTCCCTCTCTTCCTTCTCTCCACGCCTCTTTCCTCCATAGTGCTCGTGTTTCTTCATAAGTTTGCACAATATTTTCATTTTCCTGATTATATCCACCTCCAACAAGCAGTTCAACTGGTGCCACTTTGCAGTAAGACTATACCTTATCAAGGCTTTATGAATGGTTATTAATTAATGCTGTAAACACTTTACGAATCATTAACAAACAATTACAAACACAGTTTTCATACATCAGCGCAGGCTCACTATTTGGCAAGTTCAAGTTAAGTAAGACAAGCAACCAGCGAGAACAGATGCAGTGCGGCAGTGAGCTTGCCAAATAGTGAGCCTCCATTAATGTATGAAAACTGTTATTTCTTGTGTATAATTGTTTATTAATGACTTATAAAGTGTTTACAGCCTAACTAATAACCTTTAATCCTAATTATAAGCCATTCATAAACCCTTACAAGTGTAGTTTTACTGTGAAGTGGCACATTTTTACATTTTAATTTATTAAGACTGAAAAGGCTAATCAACCCATGTTCTTGTCCAATTTTTATGAATATAAATCTGAATCGAGGCGATGACTTATTCTAATTAGTTGCTATAAATGTGGAAATAAAATAAAGGCTGAAGTTTTTGTCGGTCCGATGCACCACAAAGCATCTAAAGGTCCTTAATCTGAGTCTTTTCATGTCCGTGAAAAAACCCTGAGCGCCTGAAACTGACCTCAACTCATGTTTCATGCTCAAACTCAATCTAACAAACAGCCCTAAATGATGATCCATGAACGCATGAATTACTGTTTGTCTGTGGAATTGGCACAGGGCCCTGTACATACAGTATCGCTGATATTTAGTTTCACAGCATCATTTAGGAATTGAATTATTTATCAGTGCGGTTATGGGAGGTATGAATGTAAAATGGCAGATTTAGCCGCGTAAACTTTGAAGAAATCGCAGGTAGGCAGAAGGGCTTGTAAGCTGAGAGCCCCACTCAGTCTTTATGCTGATTTTCTGTTTAAAAAGGCATCTTAAATGGTTATAGATTGGTTAACAATTTATTTATTGCTTGGTCTAAGACTGAAATACATGGAGAAGAAGATCCTGGGTGGTGTGAGTTACAAAGCAGAGCAGCTAAATGTAGATTTTGATGGCCTTTTATCAGGTTTCATAATAAGTGACCCAAAAAATCATATTGCTTCAGGCGAATAGTCATTTTTGCGCACAAATCCACCTGTCACCTGCTTTAAAATTCACACACGGAGACATCTGAATGAATCCACAGGTAATCCAAGAAAAGGCAAACAGAGGGGCGAAGTGAAAAATAGATATTTCCAAGGGCAAATCATTTCATGTCCATCGCAGGCCCGAGAGGAGAGCGGAGATGCTTACATTTTTTATCATCCCCCCTTTGGCTACAGCAGGACGGATGGAGAGGCAGAGTGGCGTTTGGCTAAAACTCCTCCGACAGCCGCTGTGAGGCAGACTGCTTGTTGATTTAACTCGAATCAAACCGACTGACTCGCAAAATAAATAAATAAAAAAATTTTAAAAAGCCCTCAGAAAAACAGGCGAGGCCATGCTGTTTGTGCGTTTCACCTTTTTGACCTTTAAAAATCATCAACTTTGGAGGAACTGGGGAGGCAAAAACAGTTTGGATGCATCCACTTCCTCCCTGAATAATTTCTATTCCTCAAAAATATCCAATTTGAAACCCAGATTTTGTGAAGTTCAGTTTAACCTCAAAACTGGCAAAGTCTCTGTGCCTGATACCATTTAACAGCAGAACAGATACCACTAAACTTCTGGCTGATGGCAAGATGATATTATCTGTCCAACATGATAAATTATTAGTTGTAAAGGTAGAAAAGATAATATTATCAGTCATATGTCAACAAAGAGGAACCACTGGTCCTGAATGGTGGTTGAAATTGTATTTTTGGAGCTAAAAATAGCCAAAAGATCACAGGATGATATGGGACTTATCACTTTAATAGGCATTTTCCCAAATCCTATCATGTCCCAAAAATCACAATAGCGATATAAATAAAAAAATAAATAAGTCAAGGCTGTCACCCACCTGAACGTAAAGGAAATAATGGAAAGCTGAGCAAGAGATTTCTGTGATTTTCTGTTTTTTAGGGGCTGGAAAACAAAATGAATGACAGCTCTGTGTGTGCTGAGCAACTACACACTCCATTCGTTTGTATGGAGAGACTATAGCACCAAAGTCCATTCAAAAATTTAATAGTTCCTTGCTGACTGGTGGAGTTGCACAAATATTAAAAAATGACGTGACAGCTTTGAAGATTGATGCGAATCTACTTTTTGATTCAGCGTATACATGATATATGCTTTGCCTGTTATTCCCTCAGTCTTCATTCAACCAAAATACACTTTGAACAAGCAGTGTGACCCACTAATGAAAATTAAAATATATATAGTTGAAACTAAGTATTTTTGGTGGATTATATGTATGCCGGATTGAAGAGTGTAAGTGATTCAATAAATGTCCCGTATGAGTTGTGTTGTAACATTCATGTAGCTTTGATAATAAATAAGGCAACATTAAACTCCCATATTTATGAATGGAGCTTGGTTTGAGCTTTTAGCAGTGCGTTTTAATGAGTGAGGGTCTGATGCCCCTAAAGCCAGGCTCTGCCTCACATCCTCATGACTTAGATCCCCTACTGCCCCCTATTGTCTGTGTCCGGTACTGGCCCTCTGATGTCGACACCCTGGCTTGATTGCCATGCTAATGTATTGTGATTTATTTGCATCCATGCTGCCTGTCCACATTAATTGGTGACATTTTTTTTTTTTACAACGTACTTATATTTTTTCATTTTTTTTCTTCCATTCCAGGCCAGAAAACACTATCGGTGTGCCTCTCTGTCTGTGTTTAGTTCATTTGCTTTATTTGCATGCAGAGAAATAGGCTTCAGACGACAGGGTATCATAGTTTTTCTACATATTACAAAGATAATATTATCTATTATTTATTGTTTTTTAATTCAGCAGGATACAACCGTTTTCTTCTTCTTCTGTGCAGGAGGAAGTGCAGGTCTTCTCTCTCTCGCTCTCTCTCCTCTTTTGCTCTCTCGCTCTCCACGCGCTAAGCCCCGCCTCTCCACGGACGGACGTGACGCTGATTGGTCAATCCCCTTGTGGCGAAACGCTCCCCATTGGCAGAGAGCCCTTTCTTATGCAAATGAGATGCAAATCCGCGGGCTGCCGGTAAAAGCCTGGCGCTGTCAGACAGGATGTCTATTCATCTCCAGGGTGAGAGAGAGAGACCTAGAGCAAGAGCCAGAAAATAGAGAGAGAGCGCGGGTTAAGTTTGCGCTAAATTAACTATTACTGAGTAAACGTATTTTCGGCGCAGGCTATTTCCAGGTTCAGTGTATAACAGCAGCCAAGGTTATATTTGGAATAGACTATTCCTCGGGTAGAGTGTATTAAAGTGTTTTCAGGTTATTACAAACGTAATAGTGTATAAAAGGACATTCGTGTAGGGTATTGCAAGGAAAATACTCTGTCGCTCCTGTTATTCCCGAAACTCTAGGATTAAAAGTCGTACATTTGCCGAACTTTTTTCCGCAGAACATTTTTCTTCCTCTTTTCGTAAATTTCCTTCCACTTTTGACGCCAGCCATGTGAGGGAGGCTCGCTGCTGCAGCTGCGAGGAAGCAAAGGAAACACCGAAGACTTTCAAAATCGATCCTCCCCAGCAAAGTGACTCACATTCTGCATGGGACAGCCGAGGAGCGCCTGTGCGTAGCGCTGGAGGTCCGGCTCGGCTCGGAGCTTGTTTGTGTCGCCTCTCCATCCGCAAGGCTTTACGCACCCGGAGCGACGGGCGCGTCCGAATGGGATAACGCATCGCATTTTTTGAGTGGTTTGCCTTTTTTTTTTATCCGGACACAGACGAAGCAAGAGACTCCAGCGATAAACACGCAGAGAAGAGGCAGGTTTTCTTGACCGGGAGGTTTACAGCCGAGGTCTTCATTTGTCGAGGAAATTGAATCACTTTGGACGCACTGTGGCGCACAAATGGTGTTTCTGTGGGACGCAAAATACGGTACAAGTCATTTGTTTTTATCCACACTTTGATTCAGACAGACACAGTGATTGCATGCGCCATATATTGCCATTATATAGTCAATAAAGCAAAGGGACAATCATAGAAGTGTCTTAAGACATTTAATTGGCACGGTAACAGGTCAGGCGCTAATTAATCCCCATTACTGCAAAACAGCGTGTTAGTGGGAAAATGCAAGTCATTTGATGTTGTGTGTTAATATGATTTTTTTTGGTTGTGCTTTTTTAAAATAATTTTGGAGAAAACTAGTTTACCCTGATTATCCTCTCAAGAGAAAATCCATTTTGGGGGACTTGCTGTTTTCACTGCAGTGTTTCATTTCCTATAGTTATTGAATGGCAGTGTGTGTGTGTGTGGTCGTTTTTTATCTCAGCTAAGAAGAAGAAGTTGTCTCCTCTTTATCAACCACAATTCAACTTCCCTCTGTGAACCCACAGATGGGCTCAGTAAAGCTGCACATATCTTGTGCAATTAAGCGTAAAAAATGTTGAAATGTCGGTCCCTGTGTTGGTTTTCGGAGCTGAAACATCAGGTTTCACAGATGATGATGGATTATACGCTGACTGGAAACTCATTCGAGCCAAAATAAAGTTGGATTACACTGTAATCATCAGGCAAACATTAAGAAAACAGATTCAATTTAATGTCATGTCACTTTCCACATAAAAGAATCACCCACCTCCAACATTTTTGCACAGTTCATTAATCACAGTTCATCCACTGCTTATTATCACCTTATAACGCCTTAAAATGCCTCCTAAGCACAACTTAAAGTCATATTTTGTGTATTATAGGAATAATAATGATGATAATGGTGATAAGACACACATAAATTTGACCTTTCCTTGCACATGGCAGGGACTTGGCCTTGTAAAAGAAGCAGGACAAAAATTAAAAAAAGAAAAAGTCAAGTGGTGCAGGGTTGTGCAGGGGTATATGTATGTATATATATATATATATAAATAAATATATATATGAAGACCACCGGTATCATCAAAAAATTCATGCTGGTCAGATTTATTGGGTGAAACTGACTGAGTTCACCACGGCTCAAATAGCTGCCAGTGAAGCAGATCTGCGGTGGCACGGCGGCACAGATTCTGATATGTCAGCCTCTGGTGTATTAAAATCTACCTGATCCTTCATGGCTGTTTACACACACACAAACACAAAAACACAAAAACACATTAGGGCGCCATTAGAGAAAGAGATCTAAAATAAAGGGGTTTTCAAACATTTTTAAGTCGCGAGGCCTTCGAGTAAATCCACATTTGACCTTGATTTCATCCAGTGGACTCGTGTAAGATTTGAATTTTAGATAATATTGGTGAGAGTGAAATCTAGGATTGTAAAAGACACTGTCCACATCCTCTAATTGGGATTATTGTGAGTTGATTCAGCCACAAGTGACATTAAACAGCCCTTTGTCTCGCTGGTTGCAGTTTGAGCGGCACTGTGCTGGTTAAGTCCGGTCTCAACTCCACAGTGAGCCGTGTAGTAGCCGTGTGTGTGTGTGTGTGTGAGTGTGTGAGAGTGTGTGTGTGTGTGTGGGTTCAAACTGTAAACTAGACTCCAAACCGCTGGCATGTGGCTTCAATTGTGGGTTGGCTCACTGACAAACCGAGAGAGCGACATCCAGGCGGCGTGATGGACAGGCAGTGTGGGGTTTCTGACCGACGTCTTCATCGCCTTCTCCCCACTTTTTCATCGTTTGTGAATCCCAGAGCTGCACGCGTTTCTCAGAAATCACCTGTCAATCAAGCAGCATGGGCGGGACTGTGACTTTTTTTTTTTTTTTTAATTTGGATTTTCTGTTGCAGCCGCAGAGGCCAACGCTGCTCGTGCTCGCCACCCACTTCTTCTTCTTCTTCTTGTCCTCTTTATCCCAAACAAACCACAAAAATAAAACGCATCACTTCCTGTCTGGCAAAAGATTTTTTCCCAGAAAGGAGCGACCAGACACCAGGGGGTCAAGAGCAGCACATGTGACTCATTTATGAACTGGACGTATTGCTCCTTTAAATACAGCTGTATTAAACAGGCAGTGAAAGTGATTGATTATTTCCAAATAGATTTTTACAGTCGATTGGCAGAAACCTGCGTGTTTTAAACGACTTGGACTCGCCGCTGTGTTTAGTTTCATGACTACACGTTGTGGTATTCGAGTCGGTGTGTGACTGCAGTGTGTGTCATCATGCAGGGTGTGTGTGTGTGTGTGTTGGCAACTCTCCTCCCTTCACCTCTGTGGATGTGTTATGTCAAGTTTTTTGCAGCATGCATATGACGGGTTTTTGTACTAATTTGATCATTTCAAATCATAGCTATGATCTCGGCCTCTGTGAATCTGAATCTTTCTGAGAACAATAAGCTACTTCTAATAATAATAATAATACATTTTATTCATAAGCGCCTTTAAAGTCACTCAAGCACCCTTTACAAATCAATACCTAATAAAGGACAGTCACTGCATAACGATAAAAGATATCAGCTGGAAATGGTGAAATGATACTTGAAATGCTAAAGCAGTCGTGGGTGTTAAAAATAATTTGCATAAACTGGGTCATAAATGTGCAAAGTCCACTGGAGCATCAGCAGATTCACCTCCTCTAGTATAAACACTGTATTTTCTGCTTCTGTTGACTCGACTGCCAAACATTTAAAAGGAAATGTCTAATCTGAGCTCATCTAATATATGTTTGTTTTTTTCACCTCCAGACCCAGCCCCTGGCCGGCGTTTCACTCCCCCCTCCACCACGCTCTCGTCAGGGGGGAAGATGGCCGAGGCCCTGCCCCTCGGCGCCCAGGAGGCTGGAAGTGGCGCCGCCCTGATGGGCAAACTGCGCATGGCCGACCGCAGCATGGTGGAGGTGAGAGGGAACGGTGGGAGTTGGACGACGGGTAGCGGGAAGGCAGGCAGGACGGTCATTAGAGCGAGGCAGAGAGGTTATATATTTTTTTTTATATATTTTTTTAATATATATATATTTCTTGTTTGTTTTTCCAGGTGATCTCGGATCATCCGGGAGAGCTGGTGAGGACGGACAGCCCCAACTTCCTGTGCTCTGTGCTGCCGACACACTGGAGGTGCAACAAGACCCTGCCCATCGCTTTCAAGGTGCGTGTGTGTGTGTGTGTGTGTGTGTATGTGTAATCAGCACTGGACGATATTGTTGTGGTTGTGTTTTGCAGACAGATTTATGACACCACGGTTAAAGTGGAAACATCTTGATTTGATTAAAAATGTCATATACATACAGCAGTCATTATGAGCTGTCAGCCTCGGCCTACGCTCTGTTTGTTTTCATTTACCTTCTTTATTTTCTATTTCCTGTGCTTTTTTTATTATCTCTTTTGTACTGTAAAGTGTCTTTGAATCCAAGTGAATTACAGTGAAGTAAATGTGCCTTTTGTGCAAGACAGATAATGCAAAAAAACACCAGGATTGCAGAGGCTCTGAATGGAGATATTCATGAAAAGTGGAGAAAATGAGTGCAGCATCATGTCAGAGTTTACTTCCTGAAGGCAAATGAGCTCGTGTCCAAAAAGGAAGAAGCAGAAACGGCCAGATTATAAATGGATTTGCAATTGAAACAGTTGTCGCAGTTTGGAAGCTTTGCTCTTCAGTTTGTGAGCCGCTTTGCATCTCACCTTTTAAAATCACTCAGGTCTCACTTCCTGCCCTCGCCTTGTTTGGACGTTATATCATCGCAAGGCGGAATTATCATAAAGTAAACACGAGCGCCAAACTTGAAATATGAGGCGTGTCGATGTATCCGCTGCAGCACCGAGCCAATTAATCGAGTGGTGTGGCTTTGAAGTGCGAATCAGTTTAGAGAAATAAGCCTGTTCTTGTTCTCCGGCGTCACACGGCCGCTTCATTTCATAAAAGCGAACGTAAAAATAGACGCCGAGGCCCGGCCAGCGCTGGAGGTGCCAGGGGAGATCAGGTCCCCGAATGACTGCAGAGCGTTTCGAAAAGCAAACAAACGTCTCAAACCGAAATTCACATGCAAAGTTTCCAGAACCTTTTCCAGTCACATCCTCACCAGTTGCATTTTTCTTTCTTTTTTTTTGTTGTTTTTTTTTCTACTTCAGCTCACGTCCCATTCTTCACTCGATGTCGAATAAAATCGAAACCTCACAGCTGAACTTCTCAGTTTGACTTGTTTTTTTGTTTTTTTTTTTGTAAATGCAAGCTCCCTTTGCATGGAGAAGATGTGCATTATTTGGCTTTCATTTAATATAAGTTTAGATTTTGATGTTTCCTGAAGTTATTATGAGAAAATGCGAGATAATTCAAATTAGTTTCACATTATTTCATTCACATTGTAAAAAAGAGGCTATTTTGATTTATCATTCACATGATTATTAATCAGGTTTCTATGACTTTACTTGAGTTATTTGCTGTAAAATATGAATAAAACACATTTCAGCATTTACCACTTCAGCTGTATTTATTATAAAATGCACAGAAACAGAAACATTTTCCAACTCGCTTTGTTTTTATTTGAATTCTTTTGTTTTCTCTCTTTTCTCGGTTCGCTCGTCTTCGCCGTTTCTGCATGCAGATATGATCGCTGACATTTTTTATTTATTTATTTATTTATTTATTTTCTGCAGTTTATTCCCTCATGTATGGATGAGTGTGGATGTGGACGGCTTTTCCTGCACTTTGAGACAAAATGCATTTGTGGAAAAGCAGCTTTTAGCCGCAGAACACACAACGGATTGATTTATTGAGTTTTATGCATTAGTGTGCTCGCATGCATGTGTGTGTGTGTGTGTGTGTGTGTTGTGTGCATTATGTATCATTATGGAGTGTCATGAGCGGATGTCACTGCCTTTTACTGATAATGGATGATGTTTTGAGCCGCACACACACACACACTAACACTTACACTCACACACTCTGTCGCTATACATTCACATGCAGCACCGGCCGGCATGTACGCTAAATAACAGCACACACACACTAAACACACACTGCAGCAGGTATGCACTTACAAGCACACACACTCACACATGCACACACACACTCGCACACACACACACACACTGTTGGTCTGAGAGCTTCATAATTATTTCCTTTGTCTTGTTTACTCTGCCGGCCTGGTTTCATGCTCCATTGCTGCCAGTCTCTCTCTTGTCAGGCAGCTGTGTGTGTGTGTGTGTGTGTGTGTGTGTGTGTGTGTGTGTGTGTGTGTGTCCTTACGTGCTCTTCCACTTTTTGAATGTAAACTATCTGCAGGCCAAGACCCTTATTTCCTAAGCCAGCTCCCTTATTATTAAGCAGGGATTTCCACTGAAACCCTGAACAGCGATTGCTTTCCGGATCATTTCAACACTGAATGTTTGATTTTAGGCAGCGTTTCGAGGCGCGCGGTGAACGCGGCGCGAGCTGTGGTTTGCACCGCCGGTGAACGAGGGGTTAACAGACACACAGCTCGTGTAGTATCCACTGTGGTCATTTGCACACTGATGCTGCGGTGCGATTAGCGTTAGTATGGAAATCTCCCTGCCCGGGTCTGATTTGCGTACGCGCGACAAAGGAGGAGACGGCGCTCTCTAGTTTAGTTTGTTGAGGGTCTTTGAACGCACCACGGCCGGCGTTCACGGCTCATTCGGAGACGCCGAGGTTTTTAATCTCCGAGAAAATCCTCTGCTTTCTTAGTCACAAATGAACAAAAACGTAAAACCCACAGACAAAGGTTTGTTTGTGAGTTTAATTTCTTAATTAGGCGTTTATGTGTTACATTCCTCATGCAACTTCCAGGAGTTTTTTTGTTTTTTTTCTTTGTTTTGCATCATCATTTGGGTTTGGTGACATGGCAACAGCGACAAATTTAGTAATAACACATGCAACTAATTGCTTTGAATTTGCACTGTGTCTCATCAGCCTCACAGCTCCAAGCTCTTTTCTTCTCCTTGATGACCAGCAGTGACCCTGTGAGTTTATTTTACCTAATCTTTTTTTTTTTTTTTTTTTCTTTAGCAGAGCAACAGTGTTGCACCGAAACTGAAAACCGGCTCTGCAGTCCTTAATTAACTTCACCATTCGTACGTGGTGAACCTTGTTTTTTTTTTTTTTTTTTTCTTCACCTCCGTTCTTCTACATGAGGGATTTTATTTTAAGCGTATTGTGAGATTACAGCGAACACATTCACAGCGCTGAACGAACACCGACTTTTCCGGCTGCTGCGTTCAAAGACGTCCTCTTGCTGTGTCGGACAGCCTCCACAGATCATGGACAAAACCTTTTTTCTGTTGAAGTGTTGGTAAATGGTGAAATTACACTTTAAAAAATGCAACTATATCTGTATGATAGTGTTAAATAATAGCATGCACAATGAAAGTTTCAGTTCAAAGCAGCGGAGAAGTGCGGTGCATGTCTCCTCG